>NW_024467307.1:392529-678520 GCF_000600275.1 Aspergillus ruber CBS 135680 | reverse complement strand
CACCCTGATGATAACTTGTCTGCATAGAGTCTGGGGACAGACTCCACCTAAGGAGGGGGGTTATGTAACGGCTCAGCTCAGCGCCTTCATCAGCAAACATCATCAACACGGCAAACAATGTCATGGAAGCAACCAAGGCAAACAAGCTGCTTAGCGAGACCACACACAAACATATAGGACTTCTTCATGTAAATAGATTTGCCTCTTCTCTTTTCTTCTCCAGATTCGATATTCTAGTCGATGGCTACACTGGTTAGATAGGAATATCATTTCATTAGTATCTACTGGTCCGAGTCCGTGACACCTTTTAAGATAACTGCTGGAGGTATATGAATCCCTTTTGTGCTCACACATTCAATGATTGTGACCCATTCGTGATTCCCCTGGATAGTTGTGCGAGGTCTTTCACTGTGCTCCACTGCAGTAATCACCTTGGATGTTGTACAGAGTCCCATTGCAAAGCCAGTCTCATCAAAGTTCCAAATATCATCTTCATGTATACCATGCTCTTGAATAGTGCCCTGCACAACTTCAAACCACTGTTTTATAACCTTTGGATCCTCCTGTCTTGCACGCTGGTATGTAATTCTCCGATTGTATCTTGTACGAAGCTCTGGATGGCGTTGAACAAAGTTGTATGCCCAGTTGACTCCAATAGTTGAAGAAGGATTCCGTGTACGCTCAGAAAGTAAGATTTGTGCCATTCCACGCAGAAACTCAGGTCTAATTGAAAACCCCCGTTTATCTGCATCTAGCAGACGCTTATCTAGGACTTCTTCAAAAATTGTTAATTTATGGCCATTAGCGCGTGTTTCTGACCGTGGTTGAATTCCTCTAAGCCGGTTGAGCAAGGTAGCTTTAGGCACACCAAATACTGCAGCAGCGCGCGATTTTGATCGGATTTTTTTCTTTTTATAAGCTTCAATGGCCATTTGCATTTGGGATTCCTGAGAAAGAGACATTTTATATGGTGGTGGTGAAAATATGACGCATTGAAGAATGATTGTTGGAAGTTGCGGAGAGAATGGTCAGCTCGGCTGTGGATTACGTTATGTCAACGAGTTTATGATTGTTGATCCTTGCACACTGGAGGAGATTCCCCTGAAAATAAAAAAGGCAGATCTCAAGAAATTTGAAACGACGGATATTTATCCTGGGAATGGCTCGACTATGTTAATAGCTAAATTTGGACATTTGCAAAGGTAAACTTGAGGTTATCCCAACTAAACCGCCAATGCCAAGACTGTATGTATCTAATGAAAGTAATTTATTACTCCACTAAACAACCTCTTCCCATAACCGACCCCATTTCATTCCAGCAATATCATGAACCGCATAATCCCTTAACTTACCCTCCAGCACAAACAATCACAAATAAAATGGCCACCCCATCCAACCAACAATCCCCCGCAACACCAACATACATCCTCCGCGGCCATGCATCCCCAATCCACGCCCTGCATCTCTTCGCCAACAACCTCCGCCTCATCTCCGGCGATGCAGAAGGTTGGATCATCGTCTGGGATATGGTGAGTAAGCGGCCGGTGGTCTCGTGGAAGGCGCATGGGGGTGCGGTTTTGGAGGCAAAGGGGTTTGAGTTTGGTGGGGATGGGACGGCTGTTTATACGTAAGTTTCCGCTATGGCCAACGAAAGTAATTGGTATTAATACGTTGCAGGCATGGACGAGATCACAAGTTACGTGTTTGGAGGTTTGGGGTGAAGGATGAGGGGTTTCTTGATAAAACTCTTCCGGTTGATGTTAAGGAGGGAGAGGCCGTGCAGAATCAACCGTGGATGTTACATTCGCTCCCGGTTAATGCGTTAAATTTCTGTGCATTTGATATGATTTTTCTTGAGGCTCCTAGTCCTGGTGACGATGTGAAACAGGAAGGACCATCTTCGGATACCCAGTCACCACCGAGCAGCACATCTCAACCACCCGTGCTCTTCGCGGTCCCCAATGCTCTCAACTCCGGCGCAATTGATATCTTCCATCTGCCCCTAGAACGACGAGTCTCGACCATCCCGGCAGACCCAGCCACGAGCACCGGAATGGTCATGGCAGTTCGTTTATTACTGTCCTCCGGAGAACTATACGCCACATCCGCCTACGAAGACGGCCAGGTAATGGTCTTTGTCCGACGTGGCCAGCTAACTGAACCAGAGATTTCGTCCAGCGCGAGCGGCAAAGGCACTGCTTGGAAATGGGAGAAGCTTTATGCGAGCAAGCCGCATACACAACCAGTCCTGTCGATCGATATCGCTCCGTCTAAAGATTACTTTCTCTCTTCTTCTGCCGATTCGGTACTTGTGAAACATCTTATTCCTGATGCGAGTCTTGTAGGCGTGGGTCATGCAGAGGAAAAGGCATTGAAAATGATTAGCACGAAACATGCCGGGCAGCAAGGTCTACGTATACGTTCTGATGGGAAGATCTTTGCTACTGCGGGGTGGGATTCCAGGACTAGGGTGTATTCGTGCAAGACGATGAAGGAGCTCGCTGTGCTTAAGTGGCATAAAGATGGGTGTTATGCTGTTGCGTTTGCGGAGGTTTTCGGTAATGATTCTACTGCTTCGCCTACGACCGATGCAGGGTCCAAACCAGGAGAGAAGAAAGAAACGCAATTTATGAGACGCAACGAGGGATCACTCGCAACAGTCCGACAACAAAGAAATCAAAAGACACAAAAAACCCATTGGCTATCTGTTGGCTCGAAAGATGGAAAGATTTCATTATGGGATATCTATTGAAATGATCGCTTTCTACAACTTCTATATACGGGCTAGGCTAGGCAAGGTTAAACTCGCTCGCCCCAGCCATATGCTCCCTCATCTTGGCCTTCATCTTCTTCGCTGCAATAGAAGCATCTGTCTGTGTCGGGATATCATCATCGTCATCGTGGCCACCAGATCCAGCCTTCCTCTTCTTTCCGGCTGTCGATTTCCTATCCGCCTTGTAGTCTTTCTTCGTGGCATCCTGTCCTTGACGCAGCCCAGGCACATTGATCTTACTAGGCCGATCACGCAGCGCAAAGCTCTTCGCCAGATGTCCAAGATGCAATTCCTTGATATTGAACATATTCCGCTCACTGGCAATATGCGTAGCATACGCCCGAATATGCGACTGGAATGCCCGCCGCGCCATCTCGAGATACTGCGGGTTATCGATTGCCCAGCGCTCGACGTCAATCTGCCAATCACCCGCCTTTTGTTCCCAATCGTGGCTCGCAGACTCGACATTTCCACCGAACCCGCGCTTCAGGATCTCGTTTACATCTGTGCGGGCGAGCGCTTTACCTCCGTCGCGGTAGCCGCGCTTTAGGATGTCGACGTAGCCCTCTTCACTCCCTGGCTGCAGGAAGATCAGGGCGCGACCGTCACGACCGACACGGGCTGTACGGCCGATTCTGTGCAGATGGTCCTCTGCGCTGAAGGCGGGGTCGTATTCGACAACAAGGTCAACGTTGGGCAAGTCCAGACCACGGGATGCGACGTCGGTACAGATCAGGACGGAGGGGTCGCGGTTTTTAGCAAAGGAGTTCAGGGTTGCTGTTCGGACGTGTTGGGGTAGGGAGCCGTGAAGTCTGTGCAGGGTTACTGGGTTCGATTCGTTCGAGAAAGCTGTTGCAGGAGCGACGGTGCCGTGGGGTGAAAGAGGTTGTTGCTGTTCTTTCGTTTCTTTTTCATCTGAGCTCTCGTCCTCGCTGGGTTTGGCTTCTTCGTTTCTAAACTGCTTGTGTCTTGTAAAGACTTCAAAATGGAAATCGACAGAGTCCGCGCATGAAACGAAGATAATAGCTTTCATGACAGAGCCTTTCCGGAAGAACGTCCGTTTCATAAATGCCTCGAGCGTAACCAGTCGTAATTTGGCTGCGACAATGGCGTAAGACTGTTTAAGTTGAGCAGGTACCCTAAAAGCATCTTCCTCGTCCTTATTCTTGTTCCCATCCTCATCGGCCGGGTCAGCCTTGATATGCACAGCATCCGACAAACTAATCTCTCCCAACTTTTGCACGTTCATCTTCAACGTAGCAGAGCACAGAATCGTCGTTCTCTTCGTAGGAACACCCGAGATGCGACTCGGTCGTTGTCTCGCATCCAATTTATTCACAATACCCTGTAACTCCTTCTCAAAACCCAACTCCATCAATCGATCTCCTTCATCCAAAACCAACCACCGCACGTTGCTGACGTCCAATACCTGTGTGTTGTCCAGATGATCCGCCAATCGACCAGGCGTGGCCACAAGAATGTTCAAGCCTTTCCGTAACCGCGCCTTTTCCGACTTCTTCTTCTCACCACCAATAACCGTTCCGGCCACAATCCAGTGCGCGCAGCGCAATAACCCCTCCAAAACGACAGATATCTGCTTACACAACTCACGAGTGGGGGCAAGAACAATAGCGAAAAGTCCACTATCACGGTGAACAACCGGCTGCCCCTTCTCATCCGTCTCCGAGTTACCCAGCGAAATCGCCATGATTCGCTGCACGAGCGGTAACAGATACGCCAGTGTTTTTCCGGAACCCGTTTCAGCCTGAATAAAGGCATCGCTATCCTCCTTCAACAATTGCGAAACAGCCGCTTTTTGAATACCGGTTGGTGCTTTTAACTCAAGTTTCGTAAGAAGATGCGCCGCTAGTTGCGGCGACAGCCCCAAACTGGTAAAGGTATCAAGTCCATCGATAAGCGGCGCATTAGTCGGTTTCGCATCTTCACCAGTCTCTTCATTCTGATCTTCATCCTCGGCTGTCTGTGGAAGCGGATTCTTCGAGAAAAGCGACGAAATAAATTCTTTTGGCTGCTGTCCTTGTCGTTGCGAATGCGACGGTCTATGTCCCTCCGACGGTCCCTCCCCACCCTCGATCCTCTGCCTCTTCGCGGGTCTCTGTGTAACTTGTATACGGTTCGGATTCTGCGATGTATTATTCGATTCGTCGCCGGGGGTCTTAGGGCCGGCTTTGGTTCGGTGTTGGGCGATTTTCTTTGCGCTTAGGCGGTCGCGCCATGTGCCTCCTTTGAGTTTTGGCTCAGGCTTGATAATATCGTCTCCGAGGGAGAAGTTGAGGAGCATGCCATCGTCGGCCATGGCTGTGTCCTTTTTGTTTGGTTTGGGGGTTTCGATATTTTCCGGTGCTCCGGCTTGCGGTGACTTCAATTTTTCTGGGGCGGGAGCTAAGGAAATTTTCTCGGGCCGGGGTGGTTCCGAACCCTATGGATTTGCCCTACTTTCCATTTGGTTTTTATGGTCATGTAATCATTTCAGAACAGAGGTATTTTGGCAAGTAAGATAACGAAGAAGACATGTATTTCTAGTAATCTGGGATTATTTATAGTCTAAAACAGATAAACAAGGAGTGCACGCTCAATTGCTCAGACACGAGGGTTCAAAACAAAATTGTCGATCAATCTGACAGGAACCTGCCCGTCACCCAGACCGCGATCTTCATCCGGCTTAGCTGCCTCAAGAGGAGCCATCTTGAGAGCACCGCTCAGAATGGCACCCTTAGATGGATCAACCACTTGCACTTCTTCTAGGTCTTCAGGGTCAGCAAGAGAGATGTAATCCACCTCGTAAAGCGCTCTCTCGGACGGCTGCAGGGCCTGCTGCTCAGCGAGCACCTGGTTGGCCACAGCAAATGCAGCCCCGAGAACGTCATCACGGCTAGTTTTGCCCGATTGGTATGCCACTTCAGCAGCCTTCATTGCCTTGTAGAAGACAAGACCAACCGCTCGTCTCCGGGCTCCCAGGTATACGTTGCGCGAGCTCATCGCCAACCCATCATGTTCCCGTATGGTACCACCAATGCGAATTTCAGTGGGAATGTGAAAGTCCTTGACCATGCGCTTGATGATCACCGTCTGCTGAACATCCTTCTGTCCGAAATAAGCCCGATCGGCCAGGACAATGTTGAACAATTTCGTGCAAACCGTCGCGACACCACGGAAAAACACGGGACGCGAGGCACCTTCCAATTTATGCGCAAGAGGAGTGATAGTGACAAAGGAACCGTGTCCGTCCACTTCTGACGAAGGTGGCATGGTAGGGTACATGACCTGTGGTGTGGGTGCCAAAATACCAGTAACCCGTCCATTCTGAGTGTTCCGAGAGAGTTCATTGTTGATTTCCTCCAACTTGGCCACATCGCTATCCCAGGTGCGCGGGTACTTATCCAGGTCTTCGTTCACTCCGAATTGCGTGGGATTGACGAATATACTAACGAAGACGTCTGTGTTTTCAGCTGCGGCTTGTCGGATCAGAGAGAGATGACCTTCGTGGAGGGCGCCCATTGTTGGGACGAAACCCAAGGACCGGTTTTCGAGCAGCAACTGCCGTCTGAATTGGCGAAGGGGAGGGACATCTCGAAATACTTGGAAGGAGTATTGGCGGGCAGAAGAGAGGGACATTGTGACGGTTCGGGATAGAGGTGAGGGAGCTGGAAGAAACAATTAGCAACTAATCGATTGACACACTGGAGACGTGTCATACTTATAAGAGCCCTCGCGAAACGAAACATAATTCCGTTAGCTAAAGAAACCCGTGGTGAGCGATACGGGAAAGGATTGGGCAATGATGTTGGTAAAATTGTCCGCTGGTGGAGCTGCCGCAGCTCAGGCCGTCTACTCTGAGTACGCCGTCGCGCTCAACGTGGAAAGTGAGCAACCTTGGCAGGGATATGTTCGAGAAGAGCGCAATGCGGTCGCATCTGCCCAAAGATGCTCGAGAATGAGCAGCGCTGCCATTTATCTATCTGCTGCTGTGATGCGGACTGCGGCGTTGAGTTCATCCTTTGTTTGTTCACGCAGCCGGCGCGTTACCCGATCTGGCCTAGAGCACAGTTTGACTCACGTGACTAATATCCGAGGTTCATTCTGGAGGAATCGGGTTTGGGGACGATCAACGTTTTGTTGGGAAATGTCCGGCTTTTAACTTCGCGATTGGCCAGGCAAATAACGGCCTTGCTTTGATCTCTTGCTGTTTGCCATGCTTCTGCATCTTTTCTGACGCCATTTTCTCGTTCAATGGCCATTTGAATCTTGAATAACTAGGTCTATTTTCACTTCCGAACATCCCCTACCGAAGTATCGCAAAGAACAACAATGCCGCCGGATAAAACCCCCGTTGACGATCGCGAATCGGCCCCGGACCTGGAGATTGTCGGAGACCAGGTTACCTTTCATCCTACTGGATTTACCGGCGGACCAGAGCAACAGGATGGGTCGATCACGGAGCGCAACCTGGTGCGTCACATGGCGCGCTTTCGACAGAACCCGTTTGACTTCCTGCGCGAAGTGAGTTTACATATGTCAGGTACCGGGTGGAGAGCGTACGACGATGTCATCGGACAACCTATATTCTACTCCGGATTTTCGGAGAACATCAAGTCGCATATTCTCGGCAGTCCCCTTTTGCAGGACAAGGTCAATGAATTGGCGGAGACACGGTTGACTGTTGAGGAAAAGGAGGGACTATTGGCGATCAAGACCGGTACCTTGCAGCAGAAGAGGACACAACGGAGGAGCGAATTGAAACAGAGCCTAGAAGATGTGGTGGGTTCCATGATGGACAATATGATTTGCAAGATGGAGAGCAAGAGGTTTATTCGGGGGGCATACTACTTATGTACCCAACTGTTAACGCGGGCGTATCATCAAGGTGGGCATAGAATGCACGACATCTATTTATCTCAACCCATGATTGGCTAACATTAGTAGGTATCCACGTATCCAGCGAAGAAGTCCTTCGTTTGAGATCTGTCGCAGAGGAAGCTGCCAAAAAGAAGCAATCCATTGTCTTTTTACCGTGTCACAAGTCCCACGTCGATTATGTGTCCCTGCAGCTTATCTGTTATCGTTTGGGAATTGGTCTACCTGTTGTCGTGGCGGGCGATAATTTGAACATCCCGTTGTTAGGACCGTTCCTACAGCATGCGGGTGCCATGTGGATTCGTCGAAGCTTCGGAAATGATCCGTTGTACCATACTGTCGTGCAAGCATATATTGATACGCTTCTGCAGCAAGGCTTCAACTTTGAATGCTTCATCGAAGGCGGGCGCTCGAGAACCGGCAAACTTCTATCACCCAAGTTCGGAATTCTGAATTTCATCGTGGACAGTGTGCTATCTGGACGTGTGGAGGATACCATTATCTGTCCTGTTAGCACACAGTACGACAAGGTTATCGAAACTGAGTAAGAGACCACCAGATTTATATCGCAACTGTTACTAATGTGGCTCAGATCGTATATCAGTGAGCTTCTCGGCCAGCCCAAGCGAAAAGAAAACCTTGCAGACCTCCTCTCTTCGTCTTCCGTGCTATCTTTGCGTCTGGGTCGTGTTGATGTTCGCTTCCAGCAACCATGGAGTCTACGAGAATTCATCACACAGCAGATGTCCAGAATGCCACGTCAACTTGGGTCCAACAGTCAGGCACTTAGTTACACCGAGCGAGGACGAATCCTGAGAACATTGGGATATAGAGTGCTATCAGACATCAACAACGTGTCTGTGATGATGCCAACTGCTTTGGTCGGGACAGTCCTCCTGACACTTCGCGGGCGCGGTGTTGGCAAGGGCGAAGTGGTGCGCCGACTGAATTGGCTCTGTGAACATGTCCGAATGAAAGGAGGCCGCGTGGCGCACTTCTACAAACTGCCCACGGAGACGGTCGTCGATCGCGCGCTCGAAGTCCTGGGGCCGCAGCTTGTTGGCGTAGTGCCTGGCCTGGTGGAGCCGACCTACTACGCTGTGGATCGGTTCCAGCTTTCCTTCTATCGTAACATGACGATCCACCTGTTCATCACCGAAGCATTAGTATCAGCTGCAATGTACACGCGGATCAAGCAGGGTGGTGGACCAGCCAATCAGCGCATCCCTTACGACGAACTATCGAGCCAGGTTACTTTCCTTTCGCAGTTGTTCCGTGGCGAATTCATCTTCCCTCCGGAGGGTTTCACAACGAACTTGGAAAGGACACTGGCTGGGCTCGAGAAGGATGATGTGATCCAGATCACCCGCGATGCATCTGGAGCCCCGCTCTTTGTCGAGCTGAGTGCATCTGAGAGGCAATGTGGACGGGAGAACTACGACTTTTACTGCTTCCTTATCTGGCCATTCATCGAGGCATCATGGTTGGGCGCTGTTTCTCTCCTTGGCCTCACTCCGCCATCGGAAAGCCAGAAAGATCTCTGGTTTGATCTGAAGAAGACGCAGGATAGCGCGCAAGTTGTGAGTTCTTCGCCTATTCCACTATAAATCCCTTCACTAACTCAACTAGCTTGGTAAAACTCTATATCACCAAGGTGACCTCTCGTACTTCGAAGCGGTTAACAAAGAAGCGCTCAAGAACGCGTACCAGCGATTCGCAGAAGAAGGCATCATCCTAGTAGCCAAGAGCAAGGAATCCCGCAAAGCGCCTATGATGAAGCTGGCACCTGAATGGACGCCTGAGCGGGATCCGGCTACTGGCAGACTACTTGGTCGCGGACGGCTCTGGGACTTTACTGAGATGATTGCGAAGTCCCGTCGCGAAGGGTGAGTTCTATACATCGGTTTCACTTTACTTCTATACTAACGAGAACCAGCAAAAACCGTCGAGACGGTGCTACAGTATCATCACGGGTCATGGCGATGTCGGAAGTCGTTGGACGTCAATTATTTGAAAAAGCGACTGGCCCGAATCCAGCCGAAGACAGTGATGTGTCAACGCGCCAGATGCGTCGGAAAGACATCACAACCGGAGCGAAGCTGTAACGCATTGGCAGGTTTGATTGTATATATAGTCCTGGTGACTTGTTTTTGTATGCATATAATACCCCTTATCATAGTGTATTGTGAATTTCACGGCGTTCGGTGGCCCAGTCTCGTGTTGATTATCACCATCCCCCCAAAAATGCACTGATATGCCCAGTCCCTTACCATGCATTGCAAATATGCATTGTTATCTCCAACCAACAAGAATGCCCAGAATTATACCCCAGAAAGATAACAAATCCGGCGCCTAGATCTTCTCGCGAAGGATCGACTTCAGCTCACTATCTTATCAAGTGCTTTTATTGACGTGTCTTTGTATAAAAGCGAGACGGACGGAATTACATTCTTGGCTTTTTGATAAGGAGTCTAGTTTTTGTTTCTTGCTGAGAATGCGGTTCGGGAGTTTAGATAAATATACTGTATTTGTGTTGCGGGTTGGGTTGTGGTGCGATAGGGCTGGCTGGAATTCAGTGTGAGATAAAAAGATGCTTTGCTCTATCCCTTTGAAATTGATTCTTTCAGCATTGTATTATTCGCTATGTCCGAGGTGCATTCCCTCCTCCCATACCTAATCCCATATATACACATTCTAACAAAAGCAGCCAATCTACAACGCTTCAACCCCCAAAGGCGGCGATCCTACGCAAATCGACGTAAACCTGCAATATTCTGGCATTGAATACAACTATGTCTACATTATCAGCTGCGCGTTTATCGTGTGGCTCATCATGCCCGGCATAGGACTACTGTATAGCGGTCTTGCACGACGGAAGTCGGCGTTGGCGTTGCTGTTTCAATGTTTTTTGGTTATTGCTGTGTAAGTCCCTTCCTCCCTCGTCTTTTGAATTGAAAGTTTTGGAAAGGGTGGAGGGTGGTGCTGATAGCTGGGGATAGGATAACCGTGCAATGGATGTTTTGGGGCTACTCACTGGCGTATTCCCGTGATGGGGGACCGTACATTGGGACGTTAAAGAATTTCGGACTCATAGATGTGATGATCGCCCCGTCGTCAGGGTCTGCAGTGTTACCTGAGGTTGTGTTTTGTTATTTTCAGTTGCTGTTTTGCGCTTGTACAGTGAGTTCCTCTCCTTACCCTTCGAACCCAAAGGGTAGCAATGCTAAAGGCACAGGTGATCATTGTAATTGGTGGCGCATTCGAGCGAGGCAACATCCTCCCCTCTCTTCTCTTCGGCTTCTGCTGGGCTACCATCGTGTATTGTCCACTCGCCCGTTGGACGTGGAGTAGTAAGGGGTGGTTGTATAATCTGCCCTCGCTGGATTATGCAGGTGGTGGCCCCGTGCATATTGCTTCTGGGTGCACTGCGCTAGCCTACGCATTCGTACTTGGGAAGCGCGAGCATAGCGCTGAAGAAGTGCCACGACGGAAACCACATAACGTCACGCTGGTGTTTCTGGGGACGGCGTTTATTTGGTGTGGATGGGTTGGATTTAATGTATATCAGCCACCATCCTCAACCCAAAGAGATCAGATATTAATAGGTGATAGGGGGGATCTACGCTAAACGCAAGCGTCCGCTCAATGGTCTCCATCTTCAACACCAATGCCGCCGCTTCCACCGGCATATTAGGCTGGGTCCTTATTGACCTGATCCGCTACCGCGGCCGCTTCTCGTTCGTTGGTGCATGTGAAGGCGCAATCGCAGGTCTAGTTGGTATAACACCTGCTGCAGGCTTTGTCTCCCTTTGGCTAGCTGCATGCATCGGCTTCATAACATCAATTATCTGCGCATTACTCCAAGACCTCAACAAATGGATCCGCATCGACGAAGGAATGGACGTATTCAAACTTCACGGAGTAGGCGGGATAGTAGGCGCTTTCCTAACAGGTATCTTCGCGAGCGAGAGTGTTTCCGCGCTCGATGGAGCGACGTACCAGGGCGGTGCGATTGATGGGATTGGCGTACAGGTCGGACGGCAGTTGGCGGAGGTGTGTGCGATTTCGGTGTATGCATTTATTGTTTCGGCTGTGTTGTTGTATTTGATTAATTGGATCCCGGGGATGAAGTTGAGGGTTGGGGAGGAGGTGGAGGGGGTGGGATTGGATAGGGGACTGTTTGTGGAAGAGGAGATCGGGGATTGGGGACTGTTTGGGATGGGTGTTGTTGAGGGGGTTAGGTCGTCGGGATCTAGTAGTCCGGCGCAGACGCAAGAGACGGTTGTTAAAGAGAAGTAGATATGGTGGGTCGGCAATATACTATACAGACCATCAACATGCCCTTCATAAGGTAATTCAACTCAGTTTAGAGGCCTATGCGAAGGACAATACTCTGCGGGTTAAACGATATGGTTCGAAGTGTCAACAAAAGAGCAATAAAACAAGTGAATGCTCATTCAAACAAAAAGTCCTCATCCTCAGTATCACACCAGACATTAGAGATCGGACACACCAGCCTGCTCTTCTCGGTACGTCACGGTCTCCTTGAAGGAATTACAAGCGTCATTCCAGATTGAGACACGGCCATATATCCCTCTTCAAGTACATGCCTGGAACTTTCAGGGGGACTAAGCTTTTCCTCAATCAAACTCATCCGGTACAGGAAGAGATCCTCCCATACACTCGTGGAGCCTGCATTTAGCTTGTTCATCACGGCTTTATCAAGGACCATAGTCTATCCAGGTTTGTGATGCCATCGGCAAGTTGCAGCCAAGTGTAACACATCCCAAAAGGAGGAGCATGAAGAGAAACAACGCAGGAGGATCTCGGTCGGCAGGTGGGACAAGGGAATATGGCAATTGGAGCTTTCCATGATGAGTCCGGATATGCAAAGAGAGAGGGTTTAAATGAATATAGGATATTGAAAGAAATGATCGAGGCACTCTTGATAAACGCTCAATACCGATGACTCGTATAATCAGTGCTGATCAGCATCCACAAGGCGTCTAGACGCACACTAGCAAAATTGTCTCATGCAATTCAAAACTAATGACAATAGCAGATCCAGAATGGCCCTTATATGCTCAATTCTCCATGGTGGTATATGGTAGATACTGTCTGCCTATAAGCATGGATGCTCAATGAAGATTATGGGGGAGGATAGGGTGTTGAAATGGCACATATCCCAGCAGGACACATGACCAAACAGTTCAAATCAAACAATTAGTCGGCAACTCTTTGCCGTGTATTTTTAGCCATTGCATAAACCGGTAATATTCTGGTTCCAGGCAGTTACACGCAAATCCATATCCGGAATGAAGCCCCCGTAGTACTACTGCAGTCCCTCCGTGGAAATTTACCGACGCATGGGAAAGCTCAGGGGTAACCTATCATCTTACTGTATGTACAGTCCAACCCCTCACCCAACGATGTAGACTTCCAACTCAAATGACCGAATGGCCCACAATCAAAAGAAAAACAGCAATGTCCCAGACAACTCGAGCTCCAAGCTCACCCCTCGAAAAAACCGAGCTTAACCTCGCAGACAACTACAGCTCCCCAGACGTCTACATCAATGGCGAACATGGCACCCTCTGGCACCCCTGGGTGAACAATCTCGAAATCAAGCCGTTGCGCTTTGAAACGCGCACAGGGACGTTTGTTATTGTTCTCCGCGCAAAGGAGGATACATGGTTGGGGAAGCACCGGCATCGGGGGAGTGTTACTGCTGTTGCGGTGAAGGGGGAGTGGAATTATAGAGTATTCTTTCCCATTCTTGATATAGGGGTTTATTGCTGATGGGGTAGGTATGATTGGATCGCACGACCAGGAGACTATGTAGTTGAAAATCCGGGGACGATTCACACGCTGCATATGGGGAAGGGTGCCGAGGTGGTGTTTACCATCACCGGAAGCCTGGAGTATTTCCATAAAGGTGACAGTTTGAAGAACATGATAAACATGTTTAGTTACGCGCACTTGTACTATGGTTATTGCAAAGAACGGAATATCAACCCGAACTACGGGCTGCGGTATTAGCTAGTTACAAGTATACTTGTATGTCTCAGTATGTTTGCCGCAAATAGAGTATGGGGTAATACTCCGTATAGGGCAAACTGTATCAGGGTCCAGACCCCGGGAAAAGCCGGGGCGTTGATTCGCCCGGAAACAGCTCCACTGGCGGCGACGATGACGAATGCATGTCAGCCCCAGCCAATCATGCTGCTTTCCGGGGTGCCGATGCGTACGTCAGTCATTTATTTTTATCTCAGCAATACTACATACTACACTGCTACAGTGTACAGTATATGTGAAGAATATGGATAGAAATGTAGTAGAGAATATAGTATCATTATATTCATGTACTACCTATACACGACTAAGTACTCCGAAGAAATACAATACAATACAGAGTACTGTAAACATTGTATCGTAAATACGATAACGGCGTGGCGCTAAACCAGAACCGGGGTGATCTGCAGCGGGCTCTCATCCAGGTTTCTTCCTCCCTTTTTCTCTTCGCTTTTTCATTTCTGTCTTGCATCATTCGTTCGTTCAGGGTCTCTCTCTCCTCTTCTCTATATACTCTCTCATATTCTCCTCACTACCTCACTCCCCACCTTCTCTTCCTCTCGCCTCTTCACCACAGGAACGGCGGCTTCGACTGGCCTCGACTGAACCGCCCCCCGACGGATCGACCCTCCGTTGTCGCATCGCCCTTTCGTTCGCTCTCCGCAATCACCACTACTCTTGTCATGCTTCTTAGATTATAATCCCCAATAATCCGCTAATATTCGCTCCCCGGCCGTCTCCCAATGGGTAAATGTACGTCGACCTTACAGTCTCAAATTCCTAGTGGCGAATGCTTATTAGTGGATAGGGCGTTATGGTGTTGTCCTGGACGCGGGCTCGTCTGGGACTCGTGTACACGTCTATCGTTGGTTGGACAATGCCGTTGCACGCAAGCTGTCAAGTGACAAGGATGTGAAGTCGCTCCCGGAGATTAAGACCAAGCAGGAGTGGACCAAGAAGATTCAACCTGGTAGGAATACCACGTATTCATGCGACCTCGCCAGCCGCTAACGGTTCCATTAGGAGTGTCGTCCTTCGCTGATAGACCCGAACTGATTGGTCCCGACCACCTTGCGGAACTCCTCAAACACGCGCGCGAAATCGTCCCCGACGATGCCGTTCGGGACACCCCCATTTTCCTGCTCGCCACCGCGGGAATGCGATTACTGCCAAACTTGGAACGGCAATTACTTCTCGATCAGGTCTGCTCTTATGCCCGCGCCAACTCCGACTTTTTGCTCCCCGATTGCAATGTTCATATCCAGGTGATTCCCGGTGTAACAGAAGGTCTGTACGGATGGGTTGCGACCAACTATCTACTGGGTAGCTTTGACGAGCCCAAGGGTCACGACCACGGCAAGGGACACCACACCTACGGCTTTTTGGATATGGGTGGTGCATCCGCACAAATCGCCTTCGCCCCTAATATGACGGAAACCGATAAACACGCGAACGACTTGACATTGCTGCGACTGCGTAACGTCGATGGTTCCCCACAGGAGTACCGAGTTTTCGTCACATCTTGGCTTGAGTTCGGTGTCCGTGAGGCGCGGAGACGTTATCTGGAAGCACTCCATACAGCTAGTGGAACAGACGGTATTAAGGAATTCCCCGACCCCTGCCTTCCCGCTGGCCTCCGTACCACGATCGATGGGAAGCTGTCACACCCGGGCGACGAACCGTATCTGCTGGGAACCGGACGTTTTGAAGAGTGCTTGCGACAAACGTTTCCCTTGTTGGACAAGGACGCACCATGTGCCGACGAACCTTGTCTCCTGCATGGAACACATGTGCCCGCGATCGATTTCGATGTGAACCACTTTATCGGGATTAGTGAATACTGGCATACCACGCATGAGATTTTCGAGATGGGTCACAAGGACAAGGCATACGACTTCAACACGTATCAGGAACGAGTCAAGTCTTTCTGTTCGCAAGATTGGGACTCGATCGAGAGGGGCATCTTGCAGCATCGGTGGGGCAAGAAGGTTGACCAAGAAAAGGCTTCTGAAATCTGTTTCAAGGCGTCATGGATTATCAATGTTTTGCACGATGGTATTGGGATTCCGCGCGTCGGCCTGGAAAACACGACAGGATCCGGCCACAACGGGACCAAGGAAGTCTTGTCGCACACTAAAGACAAGGGCTATCTCGATCCGTTCCAGGCCATTAACAAGATCGATTCTACCGAGGTTAGCTGGACCCTGGGCAAGATGGTTCTCTATGCTGCCTCTCAGATTCCTGCCGATGCCGATGAGGCTCTTCCGGTGGGGTTTGGCAGCAATTTGGCCGGCGTTCCCAACGATTTCCAATACCCCAGTGTGGACCTTTTGCCAGACCCCAATGGTCTCCATAGCGAGCATTGGCACGATACCTTGTTCGACGGGGAATCTCCCCGTCGCGTTCCTGGATTCCTTCTCTTCTTGCTGATCATCATCATGGCGCTGTTCTTCTTGTGCGGAAGAAGCCGTCGTTCACGGATCTACAACAAGATCAACAATATGTTCCGCGGGGCACCGTCCCATCCCCACTATCCAAAGAAGCGGAAATTCTTTGGCGGGAAGGTGCCATTCTTCGGACGGAGGTCACCGTCATACGAACGGGTCCTAGAAGATGGTGCCCAGGAATTCGACTTGGGACCATCCGAGTCCCGCGGAAACTCGCTCGACGAGGGCCGTCGTTCGTTCGATGTTGATTCCAAAGGTTTCCAACCCCCCCGTCGAGCATCGACCTGGGGCAGTGGCAACAGTACGCCCACCCTCAAGTACTCAAACGACAATAGTTCCACAGGGACCATCGGACTTGGAATCACGGCTGGCTCCGGAATATCCGCGATGGACCGGGCAGGCCTAGCAGTGCGAACCGAAGGTCGCGATCATCTGTCCCCTGTGGCCCTGGGTCCAACGAACAACGGCCGTCGTTCAAGAACTGGCAGTCCGGCTCGATCACACCATCAAAAGTCGCCTGTCATGACGCCGTCGGCTCATGATTAATGTTATGATGATTTTGCTTTGTATTGCATACGACTAGGAGTTGTTGGTTTTGTCTTATTCTTTTGTCCTTGATGTGACCGCTTTATATGATGCGGAGCTTGAGCTCCAGTGATTGTCACGAGTACATAACTGCTACTGTGCCGCTATGCTGCCATTGGTGAGAGAAAGGTCCTTGTATTTGTTCTTGTTATTTGCCCTTTATTATTGTCCTGATTCGACGTCCTTCGTTCGCTATGGTTGTGCCGATTTATTACTTTTGTAATGCGGACTTGGACTTGTATGTATTAATAGCTGTGGCAGGCAGGCAGGCAAGCAGGCAAGTGGTCTAGTACCTTATCACATCGATGAGGAATTTATGTACTTCTGAAAGATACGGTCTTCAACCGTAGAGGCTTAACCGCCCTAACTTACAGTTTTAACTGTATAACAAACTCACCCAACTAAAACCTTCTCCCCATCAGTCTCATATCAAAGCTCAACGGGACACTCCAACCCCCCATGCCTCAACGAAATAATCTTAGAAATCTTCAGCCGTATCCTTCCAGACCGACACCCGCCCCATATATTCCACATCAAGCGAGTACTCACTATACGCTCCCGGCGACGCAAGTCTCAATCAACCGCATCCGGTACGGCAGTTAATTCTCCCAGAGACTCGTCTTGTCTAGTTTTTACATGACAGCTTCGTCGAGCAGCATGTGCTCGTCGCGGAAGGTGATGTCTTATTGTGAAGAGGTCTTCTGCCACAAGGGAGAGAATGCGATTGTGTTTAGCGGGACCGTCTAGGAGGACTATGGACCAGAAGTGGTAGGAGACGAAGCGGATGCATTCGCGCGGAATTAGGTATGGAGGGGCGGGATGCCGTTCAAGTATTTGTAGTGCGAGGGGTGAGCGTCTGTCTACTTCCATCTTGTTCCTTTAATACTGAGTCTACCGGTGTGCCACGCCGGTCCTCTAGTAGAACGCGTGTGGCGACGATATTCAATGCATCTGGGGCTGGCGTAGTGGTAGATTGTGTTTGCGTTGTGTGTCCAGATTTGGCGATGGCAGTGGTCGAGGTGGAGGGCGTCTCGGAGGAGTACGCGGGCGAGCGTGAATTTTGGGAGGAGTTGTGGGGTTGTATTATGAGAGAAGAGGGAGGGTATGTATGTGTGCACGGAGTATGAGCATGGCACTGTCAGGGCACCTTAAATAGCCGTTCAAGGCTGCGTGATCTGCTGTGATCTACATTCGAGGCGTCTACGTCTCCAGCAGGATGGCAGTGCAGGACATTATAGCATAATTATTAGTAATGAAGTGGACATCCCTGTATGAAGTTTGTCAAGAGTGCAATTAAGCATTGCCAAGATATGCAGGTTTCTGGATTTCAAAGACAGGATAAGCTATGTGTACAAGTACTCCGTACCAAGAAAATCAAGCATAAACAACACAAATATGTAATAAGAAAAGAAATTCAAGATAGCCAAAGCTAGATTATTACAGATCAGTCATAAATCAATGCATCCAACTTCCTTTGAGACCCGGGCTTGCGAAAGGTTCGTAGTGACCGCCGTGTACGACATCACCCGGTATAGCAAAACTGGCTTGGTGTAGAAAGATGGTGAATGGTTGGTGAGGTGTAGGACAGTAGTCCGTAGACCATCGCTGTTCCATCTCGAAGAAGTCGGAGTGAGTCAGTGTCCTCGTGGGAAATCGTTGCTTGAGGTTTGGTAAGGCGGCCGGGTCTCAGATGGCGAGCAAGTAGGAGTTCGTGAAAGCAATTCAGAGCAAGGCCAGGTGTATGTACCCTGATGTGGCTGCATGCTCAGCCAAAACGTGCATACCGTTTCCAGCAAATGGTCGTGGATTACCAGCATCCACAAGCGATTAGATTATCAACAAGTTATCAAAATATTCAACTGTACCCAGACTCCTCTTCAAAACGGTCTTGAACATATCCAAGTATATCACGTCGATCGTCGCTTAATCGTGCATATTCCAAAAGCAATCGATAAACGTAGATCTGCATGTCTTCGCGTCTGAGAACCCTCTCGGCCCACGCCTTGCCGTCAAAGGCCATCTTGCGTGCCACGGAATCGTGACCTTTGCGGTCTTTTCCGTCCCCGAAGAAGTACTCTATGATACCGTAGATATCCATGAACGTGGGATCGATGGGGACAAAATGCGCCCAGGGGATAATGCGGGAGTCATGCCACTCTTTGTAGATGGCACTTTTGATGGGTAGAGAGGTAGAGCGGAGGAAACTGCGGTAGCGGCCGCTGAAGGAGTTACCATCGAGATCAAGTAGGTATTTATAGGCGTATTGTTCCTTCATGGGCATCCCGGGAGTGACGGCAAAATATGGGTCTGTGTAGGGACAGTGCGGGTCACCGTCACCAGGGAAGCAAAGGAGGTGGACGAAACCGACGTCGGTGTGATTTTTGAGCAATTCGGGGAGGTGCCCATCCTTTCCAGTAGCGAGGTTGTAGTAGTCGTAGTCAGGAAGGAGGAAATTGGCGAAATGACGCGTTTGCTCAGCAGCCTCCACGGAGGTTCCGTTCAACATGGAAATTAAACGATGGCGCTGGAAGCCTGTCCAGGTCTCTTCTTTGCTGCGGCCGCCTGTCGCAGAACCGCGCCAGAGGAAAAAGTCCTTTTTCGCGTCCCAATTGTCATCACCATGTTCGTTGTCGCCTCCGGAGTACAACTTATTGTCGGCCCAGTACATTGCTGGTGGAATGAGAACTTCATTATTCATCGGGAGTTTGGATCCTCCGAAGAGTGGGAACGCATCGTGTGTCGTTGACACGGACACGGGCTCGATGAAGGTCCCATGGAGAGCCTGGAGTTCGGGCCGGATGCATGGATCCATCGTTTGTGTCCAGTTCTTCACATAGCCCTTGTACCCCAGGCGAAGGTAGTTGTCCATCTCCGGCGGTGGATTAGCAAAGTCGATGTGGGGGATAAAGCTGTCGCGCGACGGACTGTCGAGGGCGCAGCCGAGGCGAGTCATCTCCCAGACGCTGGAATCGGCAGGACCAAGAAAGCGCGGTTCGAAGCGTTCCTCATCCACTTCGTTCGAGAGACTCATATACTCGCTGACGGTCTTGTCTGTCTCAGTCAGTCCGCGACTGGCTTGTTCCTTGTCGATGAACGAATTAATCGCCCCCCACGGGATCACCATTCGAGATTCATCCATCTGATTGATAGGCATGTCAAGATCCGGAAGGTATTTCTCTACTGTTTTCACCAAGTCGAGCCATATGTCCGTCCAGACTCCGCCCCCCACGAGCTTCACTTTGTGATCGCGAACCTCGATGCGCGGTTCGTAGCCTCTAGCCCGTCGGCGCACTTCGCGGGGCTCAAGACCCCAGAACGGATTTAGATCATGGTGAATCTGGTCGAAGAATTCCTCCACGACTATCGAGTCGTGGGACTTGGCGAATTCGAACCATTCTGCGAACCCGGGGGGTGGATGACGTCCACGACGGGAGCGATACTGGTCTGCGGCGGCGGCCAAAGTGTGGGTTTCTTTTTGCAGGAGAGAACGCCAGTGCTCATTTGCGCTGGTGATTAAATCGTTAATCGGGTGCTTATCCGTTTCATCGATTTCGTAGGGTTCTTCAGTTAGCTGGACATCGGTACTGGCACTATGGTAGTTGATACTGCGGTTGGAATATAATCGAAGCAAACTGAACGCAAAGAAAACAGTGGCGACCACAGCCAGAGCGACCCAACGCACACTAAATAGAGAAAAAGGTCGAATGAGCATCGTCGCCAAGTAGCAGCGAAGCGCTATACGGGGATAGAGCAGAGGAAAACTAGCGTTAAGAGGTCAACATCAGGGCCCTTCAGGTGTTCTTTTTTCCGGGGTGCTTGTGTAACAGGAGAGAAACCGACGAGTCATGACTAATTTCTGAATAATCGCTGGTTCATCTGGCTCCAAATTGGCACAGAGAACGGAAAGGTCCCCGTGGGCCTGTCAACGGCTAACTTTAGTCTAAACCGGTGTAAGCGGGACCATTGCGGGGCCCTCGTGCTGTGCTAGGTCCGATTTGGTTTAGATGATAACTCTAGAATCTCGAATCTGGTTTTCCCGGGTTTCCTAATTAAGCCATTGTACGGAAATAAAGCTCTTCACTGTATGGAGTATCTATCAATAAAAAAGTCTGTAAGCGAGGTTATTCTCAAATAGGCATATTGACAATGCTATTGATTCGAGTAAGCACAATCCTGCCGCATGTTGCTGCGCCGCACGAGGTGCCAAGAACGCCAAGACATTCGCTTCCAGTCGATCCTCATTTGGCTGGTCGGATTTCCCGTAGTATCTTTCTAGACTCAGGCCTGGATCTATCAGGGAATCCGTATCACTAATATCGTATTAATGTTTTGGTGTTAGGTTAGCTAGATATACAATTGGCTATCCTTTACAGAAGAAGCAGAACAGAATAAATATATTCACCACCAAGGGGTATACAGAAGACAAATAAAAATCAATGGCAATGCATCGCTAAAAGATCCGACCAAGACTCGGCTTCACCCACTGCGCTCTCTCGCATCGGTGACTTTCCCGCCATTTCTGCATCTTCTCCAAGTCCCATCCAGCCGTTTGACGATCTTCGGGATTGACCGGCCTCTTGTCTCCCAGCCGCATGGACCGGATAAAGAAGCAATGCCCGGATGAACTGTAAGTGTACGAGAGACAGTCTGCATTGTCATGGCAGGCTTTACCGCAAGCATCGAATGAAGTGTGAGCTGATGATTCGGGGGGTTCTTGCCATCCTCCCCAATCTGCATTGTCCCAGTCGGGTCGTTTGTCGAATGTTCCTATTCCGGTGTAGTTGAAGAGGTCGGCATACAACAGGGGGTACTGTATGTGTTTTTCTCATTAGCAATCACGACAAACACAGTCAGAGGAGGTATACCAACCGTCCGATCCCGTCCATTTTCCCATTTTGTTAGTCCTTCCATGTCCGCCAACTTTGTCTTATGCATACTGATCACTGGACGGCACCAATGCATCTCGTCGAACGGAATGCTATGAAGAGAATGTGCGTTGAACATGGGCCATAAGCCTGACAGCTTCACACCCTTCTCATATAATGCCCAACCAATTACCGTGTCGCCACAGTCAGTGCCCTTGATTATATCCTCATATTGCGCACTCAGCGACGGCTC
Source organism: Aspergillus ruber CBS 135680 (assembly GCF_000600275.1). Lineage (NCBI taxonomy): Eukaryota > Fungi > Ascomycota > Eurotiomycetes > Eurotiales > Aspergillaceae > Aspergillus > Aspergillus ruber. The sequence goes on along the minus strand of NW_024467307.1, from coordinate 656,650 downwards.
GATGTATTCCCCATAAGCCCCTGTCTTTCGAATCACGAGCTTCTGCATTGCAGCGGCCGAAATGATAAATCCAGAACCTCCGTACGCGAACCACGTCGTTTCCTCCGCCGTAGGCTTCCCCGGCGATGGGGAACCAAAATACAACGGAACCGTCGGGTTGTATTGATCCAGTAACCGGAAGAGATTATCCCAGACGTAGTAGGTGTCCGACTCTAGGAACACGTACCACTTGGCCGTCGGGTTGACATCATATGCCCTTTCCACCATGGGCAGAAATTTCATGCGATCGAGGTTCCAGCCCTGTTGACTGTTGACAGCCGTGGTGTTGCCTTGTTTGAGTGCTTGGTATGCTTCTAGATCGGCATCATTAGTCCAAACTGATTCCGGTAGGTCCGCGAGGACGTCATGAACGCGATGGCCGTGGAGCTCAGACTCCATATCGGAGACGACGAGGAGGTTCGAAATGCAGCGGGTGACCGTAGATATTTGGGCATCCAGACGGTCCGGCGGTTCGGATGCACCGATTTTCAAAACAACTTGAACTTGCGATAGTATATGAGAGGGGAATGAGTCGCATATTCCATCTTTCTCATGCTTTCTGTACGAGAACCGCGTCTTAGTCTCCCATTCCCAAAAGTCCGGTCCTTTTTCGGTCGCGACGGCCGCGGCATTCTCATTGAATATAGAGGACGGGCTGAATGAATCGCCCTCGTCGAGTTTATGAAAAAACGCCGTGCCCACGATAAAGAGCAGGATGGCATATACCAGGATAGCCGATTTCCACCTGTTAAACATGGTCGCGAGAAGGGATGGTGACCAGATGCAGTGACGGATGTGACGGCATGGTTAACGAAGGATCAGGCTCTGACCCAAGATTGAATGGATCGGGCTATGGCCAATAGCATAGGGACGAAACCGCCACCATCGAAGCCGCTAGGGCCGGCGTCGACGAATATGATGGATGGATGAGGTGAGACCGGCCCCATAGTGCTCCTCTTGTGTGGTTCGGCTAGCATGGGCCTATCGGCGAAGTGCCTCTGGACCCATAACCTGCTTTTATTAAGGCGGCTACAAGTGCGCGTCCAGATACGAGCAGCCTTAAGCCTGATTCAGATCATTTTAAACCAGTGCCGACATGATCACCATGTGTGCTAGACAGTGTCATAGGCCATGTTTACCTGGTATTTATGCTATAAGGAATGGCTCAAGACGCTCCGTACAGCGCGTGAGACAATGATTCATTGCTTTGCAGGTATTACTAAACGATGGGACCGTCGTAACCCTAAATCCAGAGCAATAAAAGGACATTTCATCCGGTCGTAAGTCTGTAAGATCGAAGGATCCAAGTACTCTATGCTCCATATTTAGTGGTGCTGTATACGGCGTATACTCCCATTAAAAAGCCATCATGAACCCCACTGCTTTGTCAATAACAATAAATCTATTATACGCCTTTTTCTGAGAACGAGAAGAATTGAAACAATAGAACAAAAAGAAAAACATTGCCAGTAGCACACGTGACCCTGCTGACTTATCTGTTCACCGCCGGGCAAAACCCTTGAGGTCATGCTGCTTCAAGAATTCAAGCATCGCGAAGAGCTTTAATCCGTTATTACTCCCAGTTGCCTCGTCAATTGTCTTTAATTTATATCGCAAGAGCTCGTGACAGTTTCCTGCACTCGTTGTGTTTAATTATATCCTATTCGCATGATACCCCAATAGAACGCCAGCGCGACTTAGCCATCCACCGCCGCAATGCGATTGACCGTCGAGCTCATCCAGAACTCCATTTCATATATCAACCCTGTCAAGGATCGCGAGCTTGATCTCCGAGGTGCGTTATACACACCAGTCTGAAAGGAACAGATACTACACTTTTGAAATGAGCTGGATTGATATCATTTGTGTGTTTGAGTTGTTTAGGACACAAGATTCCCGCAATTGAAAACTTGGGTATTGCGAAGGTTAGTTTCCCCCATCCCTCAATCATTTGGAAACTCCATATACTAAGTGTCTGATAGGACCAAGATGCAATTGACTTCACAGACAACTCCATTACCTCCCTCGGGAACTTTCCCTTCTTCCCTCGCCTTCAGACACTCCTTCTCGCGCGGAATCGGATCAAGCAAATCCAGCCGACGCTGGCGTCGTCGGTTCCCCATTTGACCACGTTGGTCTTGACATCGAACAACCTAACAGAATTGGCGGATTTGGATCCTTTGCGGAATTTGGCGCGGTTAGCACATTTGACCATACTCGACAATCCCGTTACTAGGAAAGAGGTCAGTTTTTCCCTTGATATGTTTGAAGGGAGAAAAACTAAGTTATACAGAACTACCGGTATTGGGTTATTTGGAGAATTCCCTCCGTTCGTTTCCTCGACTACCAGAAAGTGAAAGACGTCGAACGTACCAAAGCACAAGAACTCTTTGGCACCTCCAAGGAACCCTCCGCCCTTGCATCCAAGATTATGGGCATCAAATCTCGTACCTTCGACGTGCCCTCGGGAGGTGCTGCAGACGAAGCACAAGGAGACAAGGCGGTCCGGGTCAAGTTGACCGACGCGGAACGGAAGCGAGTCGAGAAGATGATTCGGGAAGCGAAGAGCTTACAGGAGATTACGCGGTTGGAGAAAGAGCTGAACGAGGGCCGGATACCTGGAGGGGCTTTGGATACGGCAGAAGCGGAGGATGTGGACAAGATGCAAACATGATGCGGTCTTGTCTTTTTTCTGTCTCTTTCTAATTGCACACTTGAGTCGTTATTTGGGCTGTCTGGTTCTCGTGGCATATTTATCGCGTCATCTTTAATATCTCTTGCTTTTATTAGGGATTACTCGGAGTAGTGACAAAAGCTTTCTTAAGACATTTACTGTGTCTTCATGTGCAAAGAAACCTATACCGAATCAAACTGTTATTCGTCACTATACTGAAGTCTGCAAAGGCCATTTTCGTTGACCGTAGAGTATACATCTACATCTAACAACCTATAAAAGGCGCTCTCAAAGACAAAACAAGAGTCATCTAGCTTGCCATGTCAAAACGGAAATACACGAAGACCCACTATCGCGCCTCCACACGACGTCACGCATTTTTTATATCATCTCAGCTCCTGGTATCGTAATTGCTCTTTAAAACAGTGACTCATACTGAAAATTCACGATCACAAACAGAGACAGTGGCTTCCAGAACCATAACCAGGAGGACGGGTCTTCTCACACATCACCTCCCCGCCCCTACTGTCACCAGAGGCACACCCCGCCGCACCTCAACCATGACCACGCCAGAACCCCCCAAAGCCCCCTGGCAAGACCTTTTGAACGGCCACCTATCCCAGAATTCGTCCTCTGAATTTACCCTCACGACAGTCGCATATGATGCAAATAAGAAACGACATGTCCCGCGAGCCCGCGTGTGCGGATTCCGCGGCTTCTTCCCAAGCCCGCAACTCCACCCAAGCGCCATCGACGCGCTAAAGGCACAAGGAGACGGACTGAATCCGGATGTTTACGAGAGTGATATGATCTCATTTACGACGGACGTGCGAATGGAGAAAGTCGGCCAGATTCAGCCAGGGTCGTCGGAGTCGGATGCAGGGAATGAGGTTGAGATGGTGTTTTGGTTGAAGGATGTGGGAAGTCAGTGGAGGATTAAGGGTGTTGCATTTGTGATTGGGGATCAGGATGGTGGAGGTGTCGAGGATGAGGCGAGGGAGGGGATTCAGAGGGGTTTGAGAGTTCGTTCGGAGGATGGTCGTGAGAAATGGACTTGGGAGAGGCAGGTGACGACGTATTTTGCGAATCATACGCCTATTTTACGAGGTTTGTCTTCTTTTTTCTCGTTGAGTATTGACGTTGGATTTGCTGACACTACTTAACAGGCTCATTTAAGAGTCCCTCGCCTGGTCATCCTAAATCCCAGGCCCCACAGGATCCGTCTCTCAAACCTGGACAGGAAGTAGAGGATCTCCATGATCCTACTGCTAGAAAGAATTTCCGGGTGGTGGTAGTCCGTCCTCAAGAGGTTGAACGGCTAGACTTATCGGATTATAAGAACCCGGCACGCTGGACGTGGGCTTTGACTGACGATGGTAAACAACCGGAGCGATGGGAAGAGGCTGAACTGTGGCCGTAAACGGCGCTTGTGAATGATTAATTTTGCTTCTTTGCATTTTTATTGTTGACTTCATTGTGGTGGCTTCCATTCACTGGACAAAGGTGGTGCAGTATATGGACATAATTCTTTGTTAGGGCTTAACAAAGCAAATATTTTACAGAATTGCAAAATAGGATTAGAGTGAGTACTATCTCGCAATCCATTAGTTGCAGCATGTCCTTGATATTCTTATACTAGCAGAAGTAGCATTATTCATCCTGTTGTCCATCCATCAACAAAGCTTTATGGGGAGTAAACTCGTCAATGAATCCCAGACTTGAAAAACAAGACAACAAAGACCCATTCATCCATTCATTCACAAACAGTTTTTCTCGTTTTGTTCTGTTTGCCCATTTAACAATTTTTCCCGTTACAGTATTTATTTTCTTGCTCGTCTCCCCTCCTCTCTCCCTTAATCTCGCCTTGCAATCATTCTTACTTTTCACTACACTAACCATCTTCATTCCCTCTCTTCACTTTCAATTTCAGGTCCAGTACCAACTCATCTCGTCAACATGAGCCTAAATGACAGTTCCCAGGTCTGCAAGAGCTGCCGAGAACCAATTGCAGAGGGCTCCATTGGCATCACATCCGGCATGTGTCTCTTTTGCAGTGCTAACCATGGAGAGCTTCAGCAGCAAATTCCATCGTCGCAGTGTTCTTCGCAAGAAACCATTGAACTGGAGACCTATTCGCCTGCCCAGTCAGGCACTGAACAGGCTGCTGGTACTGGTCTCGACAGGAGCGCTGAAGAGAGCAAGGATTATGAGACTAAGGACGCTGATGATAGCAAGGGGGCCATTAACACTGGCACTACTACCCCCGCTGAAGAGGAGAGTTCACCCTCTAATGGCTACAAGGTATGCCCCCCTGCCCTCTTGATGCCATCGTGGAATCAACTAACAAACCCAGCGTCGTCGCCCAGCCTCCAAAAACAGCGACACCCTCAAACTAACCCCCGCCTGCGCCAATTGCAAAAAAGCCAAAATCCGCTGCACGCATCGCCGCGTCCTTGGTGAAGACGGCAATATCTCCGCCGATGACCAGACACCCCCTCGACTGCAGAAGAAAACCGTCCGACTCCGTCTGAGCAGCCCCGCCGCAAGAGAGGTGACGCCAGAAGCTGACCCCAGTGCCCCACGACAAACCCGTGGTGGTTCCCAAAAGCGCAAATTTGCGGAAACGGAGGAGAACGATACTCGGGGTATCTTCGAGTTACCTGATGATGGCACGTGGGAGGGTTTGCAGCCGCCAGGCCCAGGCCAGAAACGAGCACGAGCACGACGCGGACGCAAGACTAGGGACTATAACGAGGAGGTTCTTGAAGGAGTAGGTAATTCCTCTGATGCCGCACAAGCTATTACCGAAGAGCCCGCTGCTGCTGCTACTGGCAGTATTGCCGGAACTGGCGTGTTCCGAATTACCAAGCCCCCTTTCCCAGCTGGTAACCTCCAAGGATCGACAGTATTAGCCCGACATATGGTTCTAAGCCGTGATCTGCAGCAGAAGATCGATGGTTGCCATACGAAGTGGTCTTCAGCGATGGAGGCCTTGCAGGAGGCGAAGCAGGCGCTGGATACGTGGGTTGATGTGTGGACCAGGGGGGAATAACTATATACCAGGGCTGTATGGTTCAATTTCTACAAAGGGTATAACTGGGCTTTAAAGAAGAGGTTTCGATAGATGATAGTTGGTGGATCTTGGTTATGGCTAGATGTAGATAAAGGGCCATCCACGTTACTTATCTATGTGTATAGTACTGTACTATAGTTGCGGCATGATATGAAATGTGAATATTTAATCTTCATGAGAAAGAGACGCCGGCATCATTATAATTGGGGCTGGTGTCCGTCAACATACTGAACGATTGGCGCTAGCCACAAATTGGTAGGTACCAGATAGTTTTTATTACCATGGAACGACTCATGGCTCGGACCGATCCGAGTACCTACGATCCGAAGATCACCAGCACCAAACTCAGCCGACAACAATTTAAACCGCATTCATTTTCTGGTCACGGATATACTCAATAGCCATACCCCATATTTTATTCTCACCAAATAGAGCCGCCGCCCCCTATCATCAACGGCGTTCGCAAACCGCAAACAGGATGTTAATATGGCTAAATCGAGGCTTCACTCAAGAGATCACAGGAGATCATATTTAGGCACAGACAATGCCTAGCTTCACCCTCAGGCAAAATGGCATCTCTATCCGTCTCTCCCGGCCTTCGACGACAGGAGGGAAGTTGTCTCTGATGTCGAAGAAGGTGCTTTGTCTGCAGCGCAGCAGCTACACATCTGGTTGAATGCCATACTGTGGCTTCATCAGCGCTGGCGCCGTTTGAACATCAGGTTAACGTAATCGGAAAACTAGCATAAAAGCTCGATAACAAGGCGCATCTGGTCGGAATTATCGGGCTCAGCCAAGTCACTGATCTTGGCTGCCGAGAAAAGTCCGATGAGGATCTGGATAAGACCTTGTAGCCTGGCCCTACCTCGGGAAACCGGTTCGTGATCGCGGGAGCAATGGTGTTCGTATTTGCCGGACTGTGAGCGACTGTGGACTCATGTAGCCTTGCTTCCGCGGTGTCACCTCCCGTGTTGCTCGGGGAGTATCTAGTGGGCGAGGTTTCCGAGGAAGCAACTCTCTTCGTCATGCCGCTGTCAGCTGACTACCTCGGGTTCAACTACATCGACGACATTGGGGCGTATAACCACACCGTAGCATTGATTCGTATTTCGCAAATCGTCGAGCTGGACAATCAGAATTCATATCATGGGCACTGCCGCTCAACCAGGCAATAATGTAAACGGGTGGCACAGTAAATATAGACAATTTTGCCAATTGCTATGGGTGTCTGTTGGTTCCGAGGAGAAAGGGACTGGCTCTGCGTTGTTCAATATTAATATAGAAGCCGGCATGACCCTTCAACTGCCTACCGCTTACTATACCCGTAGTAGGAATGATGCTGTAGGATGCAATTGATTGTGTGATGACAAGATAAGACCGGGCCTCGGCCCGTAGAGATCAGACGGCTATGACGGCTGCGGCTGTTGGATAGATTACGGGATGTTATTGGAAAGAATACCGCATCTTCGAAGCCGTTAAAAGCGAAGACGACGTCAGCGTTCGGTCCAGTGATTTCGTGGCAGATATTGCATAGAGCAATGATGCTCATTTGCGTGTTCTTTTTACAAAAGCTTGCCTAGTACTCCCTACCCTGGACAGAACAGCTCCTTCGTACTTTGTACAAAACCGTTAACTGTCATCTCGCATACATCGGCCACAGCCGCGGACGGAGTCTTTACCAGAACAAGCAAAACAACCAACCACCCATGTTCGTCTTGAGCCTCAACAAGTCACATTCACAGCAAGAATGCACCTATACGTACTTGAAGCCACAAGCATGCAGGCTTAAAAAATTGACACGAGGGCTGAGCCATCGCTCATCTCCCGAACGCCGTCACCGCAAATCTACAGGGTTAGGTCCATTGACCAGACATGGTAATGACTATGTTGATATTGACCCATGTCCTGCGGCGCAGACAGGCTGATAAGGGAAAGAAGGCCCGAAGTGGATGCAGGAAGCGTGGGTAGTGATGTTGATTGACAAAGACGACTGTACAAGCCATCTTGACGAGGCCTGGTTGTACTCTAATTCGTACGGAGTACTTATCCCACTTGTAAACATGTTGCTAGCGGGCGCTGCTAAGCAACCTATGGAGTAAACCGCAATGATAATTTAAACTCACGACCGTTAGACTGTGGAGATGTCAGTCACATGGGAATCACATGAGTGGATAATTTCTAGCTTACAGAAACTCGTACATAATCTGGTTACTCAATCTTAAGATCCTGTCTTAATAAAAATCGGCGCTGTTCGGTCTAAACGGATTTGTTCGGTCTATAGTAGGAATGGCATATAGATGTAGACTGACAGGGGACCGGAATCAGCTTCCCGTAACGGGCGTGCATGACAGGTTCCTCGTGCGTTTATGTCTATCTCGTTTGTTAGAATAACTATAATGTTGAGCTTAATTCCATCATTGATAGCTTATATATATATATATATATATATTTTTTTTTTTTTTTTGAATGAAGGAGTAGCATTCGGGGAAAGCTCGCCGTATTATGCGTATCTTTCAAGGAGCCCTTGCCAAGCCCGGTGGGTGGAGATGCCGGGCGGAAAGCCGTCCGGCGATCAGCCCACCCGGCCATGTGCGTGGTATTGATTGTATTATATATTACCACCGTGTTATTCTCATTTGTCATGTCTTGATTGCTGCATGCTAAACATAGAGTCGAGCATATACTATTAGGCTCTAGGCTGGTAGTGACCTATAAAGCAAACAAGAATCGAAACATGATCACAAAGTAAGCATCTTATATTGAAGCAACGCTCAAATCCAAATTCTAACTCTATTCAACTGCTATCCATCAATGGTCATGCTTGACAGTGCTCAGGATCTTCATTGGTGGCGTACAAATACTTTTCTGTACAAGTATTTGTATATAATGAAGTGCCAGCGCAGTTACTCCAGAGTACACATAATGAGCTTGTTTGTAAAAGAATTTGATAAGATCAAAACTCCGCGCTCTGTATACAAACTTGTGCTGTACATGCAGCACGAGGACTCACACCGCTTGTTCAACGTCTTTCTACTGCTCCGTACTGTGCTGATAGCCGAAAGGTCTACCAATGAGAATTCAATTCAAAAATGCTACGATGCAAGACAGTTTGGCTGCGACATTAATAGGATTACTCTGTAAGTACAAGTACATGCAGACAACCTGCAAGTGGACGCACGTTACAACCAATGAGATGCAAGTGACTTGACTACATATCGGAAATGAGTCGGAAGTACTTTTCATTGGACGGGAGGGTAGTAATCCCGGTAATGATACGGTACGACGTGCATCGGGGACCATTCGGGCTTCTGTTGGCGCTGTGGACTCCGTTCTTTTTTTTCTCCTCTCCGGCTCCATTTTTGTCTTTTTTCTGCTGTCATCCTTTTTTTTCCCTGTCACTTTCCTTCTCTCTGTTAATGATCTGTGAACTTTGTCTGTCCATGTCAATTTTGGGATTCCTCTTTGTTGTTGTTGTTGTTGTTTGATTCCAAATACATTCACTCCTTATTATTTGGCAAGCCCTCTGACAATCCCGGTTTCAAGCTCGCTGTTCTCTCCACCTTCCCCCATGGAGATCAATTAGAACCCGAAACGCCGCCACAGTACTACCATCTCCCTTTCCTAACGACTCACGACGGCACGACTCGATTCTTTTCAAACCATTGAACTGCTATTATAGACTTTATTCATTTTGCATTCTATCTTATACTTGATTGAATCGGTTCTTAAATCTCGAATTTTCGCCCTATTCTTCAGCCCGAGTACGCCTGCGATGCCCGCCGGTCCCATGGATGCCCTCGGGGCTTTCTCCTACATGTCCGATAACCTACCAACCTGGATCACTCATATTACCGACCTGGCTGCATACACCGCTGCCAAAAATGCCGAATACGCAGAAGCTTATAAGAAACACGCGACAATAGCAGGCAAGCCTAGACGTCGGCGCAAGAACAGCTCTGTTTGCTCCATCCACACGGAAGATATACTCCCTTCGACTCAGGTTCCCGACACTCCTACCACCGGTGTTGCAGACCAGAACCAAGATCCGGCGTCTTGCGCACAGAATGGGTCTAACGAGTACTCCCGAAAGAGAAGGACGGACGATGATGACGCCCCGAGCTTCGAGGATCCAACAGCATCTCTCGTCAGCACCAGACACAACCTTATAATCCACTACGACGGTCACACGCAGGAGGTTTTGGAGAACATGGTTCGAAATATTGTAACGGCCAGGAACAACATCCGACGAGGGCGGATGTCTCAGCTTCCACGTATGGGCTTCCGACAAGGTATACCTTCTATGCCCGGCCGCGGTCCGCCAGATGCAGTATTGTCCAGCATTCGCAGTGCACGGAATCGAGGGCCTCCAGTGCCACAGAAGGAGAGCGCTGCATTCGATCTTGCCGACAAGCAACTGGAAGTAGCTCACGGCTTGTGTGAGTCGGCTGCCTACCAGTTCCTCCGTTCGGGTGACTGCAAATCGGAACTAAGTAGTGTGGATGAGAAGTTCAAGATGCTGCTTGATATGTCTAGCGTTGAAGTGCGACGACTGAAGGAGGAACAAGAACAGGCACCACCAGAGCCGGAGAAGGAGGAAACAACGATAGAACCCCAGTTACCAACCTCTATATCCGCGATCGAGCCGAGTGAGAAGCTCAAGCCCACCTCACCAAACGGGGCTGCGACCGGGGCTATCGAAGTCGATGATGACACTTCAGCGTCTATGGAACCAATTGACCTGAGGGCATTCCGGGCGAACCGGATGGCCCGCATGGGGCGTGCACCAGTGTGATCCTCCTGATATCCTGTCGTTGTCTTCCTGTGATGTTATTGAGCGAGCGATTTTGCGTTTACCACGTGGTTATCCAGAAGCCATGAAATCTACGATTATTCCTTCTGTCATTTCCGATTATCACCATCGGACCTATTTTCGATATTCCTTCGGTATTTCTTTTTTATCATTGGCATTATTTGTTTGTTTTTACTGGAGCATGGTTTCGGCATGGACGGCGTTCTCTATTATCATGAAAGTACTTACCAACAATTACCAAACAATCAGAGTATATACAAGTACTTCCTATCCTCTACAAATCTCCTCAACTAAACTTACCTCCCTACACTGACTCGTACCAACCTGTACACCACCCAAAACAGCAATCCACCGTGGGTCCCACTGTATCAGAGGGTTACGGAGTACTTGCGGAATACCGGCCCCGCTGTAATCCCCGTGATCCCTGTCCTCCTTGGTTAACAAAATTACCACTAGCCCTCGGCCGCCCGGATGCGGATCCTTTCCGATCGGACGCTAATGCACACCATGTGGGGTTGTTTTCAGTGTTTCGTGTATTGTTCTTTCTTAGGCAGGATCTGCCTGCCGCTGGTTGTTTGTTGCGCCGTTTATGGCCGAGAATGCTAAGGTTAATATATTAGGATGAGCGTGGAAGGTTGGGGTTGGTTTGAGGGGTCGGAGATGTTTTCCGGGGATTGGCGGCGTTTAATTGTGCTTGTAGGTTTGAGTGTACGGACGGAGTATCTACGGAGTAATGGATGTCGGGGTTCAACATTGACAGCGATCTTCACTACGGAGGGGTTCTGCAACGGTTGTACGGAGTACAGTTGCCAGTGCATTGCGTTTTCCTCTGCTATACTCTGTGCTCCGTCGAAGAGAATAAGATATGTTGGTTATTCTCGTTGAGCGAAAGAATGCGTGTAATATTCCGGAATGTATCACATGACTCTAACCTAAAAAGAGATATAATACAGCCCTAAGTCATCAAGTAACTAGGGAATACAACATCGTGATGTATCCCCATCCGTATCCTAGAATTCTGTTTGGCTAGAAAGGCAGAAAGGTCGTGGGCGTGTGCGAATATCCCAAGAGCTCCTGAGAACGGTCGATCGTGGTGCGCATACCGTAGGCGCCCGCAAATGTGTAGGTGTGACACGCTGGCACAAGGTGGTGCTTGGGTCTGCATCTAGCTCCTGCTGGGCCTTTCTCGTGATCAGAGCAGTCTTTTACTCCTTGCTTGGGATCCTCGAGAACTTCGTTTGGTAGTCCTACCGACATTGATGCAGGTGCACAAGTCTTGCAGTTCTTCGCGGTGTTTCGCGAAAAGCTGCTGTAGGGAATGGAGAGCTAGGTTGGTTTTCATGTAATGAATGCTTTGACTCGTATGCCCTACTTTTGAGTTTATAGGAATTGAGATTTCCGTTTAATCTGATGTTGCAAGCATTGTAGAAATCAACGGCGGGGACATTTTTATGGGCTTTACAGCCTTGGGATGGTCAATTTGGTAAGGTGCACTGTCACTTTGGGCCTGAAAGCGATGCTGGGATACTGTGTGTAACCTGAACCCTTGATAGGGGTGATTGGAGCGGACATCCTTTCATGCTGTGAGGTTCTTGTTGGGATGCCGAAGACAATCCTTAGGCTCTTGGCTTCTTTTTGGCTTTAGGGCCTTTTCGAAAAGGCCAGCTAGAACAAGGAATCGGGTCCTGCAATTCCACGAATGCTTGATCTTCCAAACATTTCTTGTACTGACCTTAGCAGTCAGCCACCGGGGGTCTCACAACAGAAGAATTGGTAACGTTGAGAGTTATCACGGACAGATTAGTTAGGATTCAAAAAGGGGAAGCACATGTGCTAATTTCACTTTTTTCACTTCCCTCCATAGCGAAGAAGGAAAATGCACCCCTTTCTATCTCACTACGTCTCGTAGGAGAATGTTTCGAGGGATAAAAAGTAGCTATGTTCGGGTTTGAAATAGGGTGTGCCAGTTTGTATATTAGAAGATATAAAAACTAACTGTTCGACTGCGTATACTAGGCTCACTGGGTCTTCCAAGGTGTTGGTTTATTGCTGCAACCGCCGGAATCCCTTCCAGTAACACCCAATTGAGGGCCATGGCCCCTGCCTTCTGTATCACTAGCAGACTTACTCTCAAAAAAATGTCACGGTTCTATTCCACACCTAGCAGTTTGTCAAGCTGGCATTGGCTTGAGTTGCATTCCCACATTCATCAAGCGACGCCGGCTGTGGGTAAAGTTGCGATCCTTGTCTTCGTAACAGCGATGTTTCTCCAAAGATGTTGTAAGAATTGGTTTCTACATGCGATATCTGGTCTGGCGCAGCTCTTGCACAAGAGTTGAGCACTAGAATATCCATTGAACATGGATAGCAGACGGAGAGATGGGCAGGATGTCGACCTCATTCCTGAACTCATGAGTCATGACCATCGTATTCTGAATCACACCCGCCGAGAATTATGCGGCGTGCTAGGCATGGCTTTTATGGTCAAATCGCATGTTTATTGAGGTTCCCATGCCGGATCGGTACTGGTGTCGGTCTGCTAATGCCTATTGGGCCTCTTGGATGACGTCAATGAACTTGAGCTTGACTGGTCGTTATTGTGCCTGGAGCTTGAGAGGTTGTATGCTACCATCGGGGTTTTCACGACGCGCGTTTGGGTGATCGACGATATAGATCGGCTCAGCTTAAGTTTAATAATGAGTTGAGGAAGAAGGAAGGATCCTGCCTGCGGCCAAAGGATATCATTAAGTAGTTACCGAAGCCTAGATTTCGTGGAACGCAGTGTTCTTGAATCGTTACAAAGTGCTATACACTTAAATTATATTATATTTTAAGTAATTCCCGCCTTAAACCAACAATTGGTTCTGTAGTGTAATGGTTATCACTTTGGATTCTGATTCCAACGATCCCGGTTCGATCCCGGGCAGGACCTTTCTTTTTCTCTTTTTTTTCAACCTTTTCGTCATAAATTGCATGCCAGAAAGGGTTCATAGTTTTTTGCTTTGATTGTTTTTGTACATGTGAGTCGGAAATCTGGCGGATTCTCCCACCCGTGCTGCACGCAATTCAAGCCGGTCGCATAGAACAGAATCAGTTGGATTAGTCTTAGCTAATAAGGACATGCAACTATCAAGCACCAGTATAGAAACAGCACCCTTGTCAGTAATTGGTCGACCTAGTCATTCCAAGTAAAACCTCGCGGGCCATTCAAGACCACGTTCGTACAAAAGACATAACCGATAGCAATAAACAGCATCTAGCCCTAAAATACCTTTTCGTCCTTGTCGATGATACTGACCGCACACTCGCAGGCACGGCCGCTGCCCATTTTTTTCAGTCGCTGCATGTGCATCGGATCCTCGTTTGGCATGGTGATTCAAAAAAAGCACCCTCAAGCTTGCCTCCTTGCACACCATCAAGTTCTTCCTAGAACTCTATCACCAGAGTTGTTTGAACCGCAAAGAGATAGGCTTATCACCACTAATCTGATGCAGGGCCATTTTCGAAGCATAGTTGCAGGGCTTTGAGTCATGACGCTGCATTTCCTCAAACAAAGAGTTGACTGTCGTCCATGCTGATCCCCGCTGTTGCAGAAGACGTGCAGCATCTGTAAGCTGCCGTGTGAGCGTAACTCCTGAACCTGAACGCGGGTATGCGAGGACCTGGCACTTTCGCGAAGTCTGCACTGTAGTCTCAGGGACATTGCAGCAATCGATGAGCCCCAGTGCGTCGATGTGGCTGAGTCTCTCATTTTCGGTGAAAAGAGCCTCTCGAATAGTATCCCAGAACATTGCCTGTTGGAAGGTGAACGTCGAAAACAATACGTGCCCATCATCCACCACAGCTTCTCCAATATACGCGATGATGATCAACGACCGTTCATAGTCGTCACCACAGGGGCCAGTCGTGTCGATAGTCTGGTTGATGGTATGCTGCAACGTCTCAGCGGGTGTCATGTCGTCTCTTGCTATCTTGAGAATAGTGGCAGTGATGCCAAAAAACTCTTGCAGACAGCTACTGAGGGCTTCAGCCTCATTTTCATCATCCTTACCATTCTCCTCATAAAACAAGAGAATCGCGTGCTTGTGCTTATATGAGTGCTCTCGAGCAGCGGTGGCTTTCGTGACATGAGACCTGAAATGAGGGAGTTCGCGTGTCTCTGAAGGGGCTGTCATGGCTAAACAGAAGAGGGCTAACTAGAGTCTTCGAGGTTAGTCAGTATACACCGTAACTTTGATAATGATAGCGTGAGAATCTTATGAAAGACTGAGTTGTTCAAGCTACCAACGTTATGCTGGGGTAAGAAAGGATGAAAGAGAGTTGATGGGGGTCAAGAGACGAGGGTTGCTGGAGGTTCTACTCTGGGCTAGGCCTCACCGTCACGTGTCACTGTTGCCTATGATCAGTCCATCTAACCCCGAGGTCATAGGAAAGGCCAAGCCTCTACGTACATAGCTCCTCTATATGACATACGCTGGATTGCTTTTAGAAGTCAAACACATTCAAGGAAGAGATCGAAGTGAAACAAGCGGAATCACCGTGCTTAATAAGGAGTTCAATGGACTATTTCTTAGTGCAACGATCCTGCTGTTCCGAAAAATACAAATCTGAGTTAATATTGCAGGGCATTGTGAGAGTTTGTTTATTCCATAATTCTTGATATCTACCACCTATATATATGCTAGGATTTTATTAATTGCAACATTTAGGTAGTCAATAGACACATCTAGACAATGGTATAATGTTAGTGCTGAATTGACCTTAATTCGACGAGGGGTATTACACCACGGCCACTACAATGACACAATTTGATCCCACTGATAACAGCATAATGCACCGGTATAAATTAATAAATCGACGTCTGCATTATTACAACAAAAATAAATCGAAAATGGGGTCAAAAAATGTTGCAAATACTGAAGTCTTCTCAATTGATGATAAGGATGGACTATGGATTCGCTTCCTTACATTTCTACAATGGTATCCGAAGGACATGAGCCATGCAGAAAAAAAACTGGTCCTGAAATTAGACATTTTGATTTTGACCTTTGGCTGTTTGTCATTTTTCACCAAATACCTCGACCAACAAGCTATCACCAATGCTTACGTTTCGTAAGTCCCAAATCAAATCATAACTGGGAATATCCATACTAACATGTATATAGAGGAATGAAAGAGGACATGCAACTAACCGGAAATGACATAAACTATATAACAATCGCCTTCTGGGCTGCCTACTGCATCTCCATGATCCCCGCTTGCTACTATCTCACCCGCAGCCGAATCAACATCGTGCTCCCCACGCTGGAAGTAGGGTGGGGACTATTCACGTTTGGCTGTGCCTGGGCACAGAATCTCAACACCATCTACGCCATGCGCGTGTTCATTGGAATCTGCGAGTCGTGCTCGTTTACAGGCATCATTTATGTTATTGGGTCATGGTATAAACCAAAAGAGATTGGACGCCGAGTTTCGCTGTTTTTTATTGCCTCACCGTTGGGAACGATGTTTGCCGGGTATTTACAGGCGGCTGCTTATACCAATCTGGAGAATGTGCATGGGCTGGAGGGATGGAGGTATGTTTCCTGATAACTAGGTACTACGGGGTAAATGTATGGCTAATGAACAGGTGGTTATTTGTGATATGCACGATAATCACGATTCCGATTTGCATTCTGTACGTCCTATAATACAATAATAAGCAGGATCCTCATAACCTTATCGTACAAAATGCAAAATACTAATCATAGTATAGAGGGTACATCGCCTTCCCCGACGTCCCTCACCATAGCAAACCTCGCTTCCTTACCGAGGAAGAACACATCCTCTCCAATGCGCGCGTAGCGGAATTCACCAGTCCAAGCCAACTAAAAGTCTCCCGGGACATTTTCAAACGTGTCTTCGGACGCTGGCATTGGTACGTATTCGTCGCGCAATGGATCCTCGTCGATCAGAATTTCCTCGCCTCTTCGACGCCATTTAGCTTGTATCTCAAGGCAAAGCCGGATATATACTCCGTGTCGAGGATCAATACGTTACCGACTATCGCGACGGCAGTTTCGATTGTGGCTGCGTTGATTGCAGGAGTGGCTGTTGATCGGGCTGCTAATTTTTGGGTTCCATGTGTTGTGGCTACGATGCCGGTGCTTGTGGGGCTGGTATTGCTGGTTGTGTGGGATATTGGGGAGGCTGGGAGGTTGACTGGGTTTATTCTGACTGGTTCTGAGGGTGGTACGTTCTCTTATTCGTTTTTATGGACAATACTGATTGAACAGCGATGAGTCCGTTAACGATGAGCTGGGCAACGGTGGTCATGGCCAACGACGCCGAAGAACGAGCCATTGTTACAGCCAGTATGAATGCAATCGGGCAGGCCATGTCGGCGTGGACCCAGCTACTGCAGTATCCAGCTGTTGATGCACCTAACTTTCGAAAAGGATTTATCTCGAACTTGGCGACTACATTAGCCCAGTTGGTGGTTATTGCGATGATTGCGTTTTTGTGTCGGCGAGGTAATCATGTACGTAAGGATTAGAGTCTGATATGGCTGATTACTTGCTAGATTGCTAGTAAATTGCTCAACGGATTCAAGAATATATGGCATAATTATTGGGTGGTCATAACATAAGTTTCATCTATAACTAAAATTCATTGCTAGCAGCCTTGGAGGCCATGATAACTCACTGATAGCCCAATTCTAAATCCAGTCAAATACACGCGTACAAAAAACAGCAGTATTATAGCAACGCATCCTTTGTCAAAATAGTCTTTCAAGCAAAACCTGTCTATTTAATGTTTGAAGCCACGACGTGGATATATAACGAGACAGTATTCAACTCAAATCCAGCTTGACACCACCCTCATTGATAATCCTAGTCCTAGGTCCTGGTGGCGTAGATGTTACCCATTTCCCAAGCTCTTCGATGGCCGATGGGTTGTCTCGAAGTATTGTGACTTTAAGAACAGCTTCGAATCCACCCCCATGTGGGTGAACACAGTCGATTTCAGCCTGGAGGTTGCTCGACATTGATGGGTATTTGAATACAAACGGAACGAATTTGTTGCCGCCGAGCTGAAAAAGCATTACACTCTAATTGCCGTATGATCCCTGCTAATGAAGCTCCCCAAGCAAATCATCGACAGTTATCCAGGCTCCACTCCTTTGTCGTAGCGCGTGAACAGCATCCACAAGACATTTTGGAAGGATTGCACTCTCGAAACGTTCACTAAATAGGGCCTGGCGGGCTCAGGAGATATCCTCTGTGCTTTCTGGCACAGGGCAGCCGTCGAGGATTCCGAGACCAACGTGACACGCAGATCAACCCCTTGCTCTTCAACCAACCTGCGCGGAATTCTCTCAGATAAGAACGTCACCAACCCCTTCACTGACTCAATACCTGACTGCTCATAGTAAGTCAAGCTTAATGTGAGGTTGACTTCAGCCCTGCCCGGCATGGGAAGGCTGTCGAGTCCAACCCGTTGCTTGACTGGCAAGTAAATAAAACCGCCACCACCAGCCCAGAGAAATCACAAAGCCCAGATACCACGCGGCTCCTGGTTCTATATTCCATTGAAAAAAGCAGATATTGCCGTCCAAATTGTAGATCGTTATTGCAACTGTTGAGCAGCCTTCAAGAAACGCTGTGTAAATGGCCATATCTTCGAATATGCACCCACCATGAGCTGGCAATTTCGCGCCGTTATTTTGTCCGTAATCTTGGGTGGATAACAGCAATCAAGAATTGCCAAGGTATCAATTTGGCTCATAGTCGGTGAATCGGTAAAGAGCTGACTTTTAATGTTTTTCCACCGTATGGTTTGTTCGTAAACCCCGTTCCTCATGTTAAACAGCCCGCGATTTTCTTCGCTAATTGTGACTTCAATGTATGAAAGAATCGGAAGCGATCGTTTGTTTTGGTCATTGTCATAGGGACCGATCAATTCGAAGATTCTGTCGATATTTTTTCTTTTTTTTTTTTGCCCTCAAGGTTTGGCTTGACGTCTCGTCGCTTTTCAGCTTCAGCATGATGACTGTGAAGTCGAAGATATCGTGCAGACTGTTTATGAGGGAGTTTACCTCCTCTTCGATATTTGTGGCGTCGTTCTCGTAGTAGAAGGTGAGGGCATGCTTTTTTTGTAGACGGCATTTTGAGCGGCAACGACCTCTTTGTCCTCGCTCGGAAATCCGGAAGTGAGAATGTTAGATTTATGGTATTAAATGGGAAAGTTTTCAGAAACCATCGCTGCAGTTTAATCGGTGCGATGCAATTCAGAGCTTGAGAAGAAGTTGAAGGCTTAGATTTTGGGTAGGCTGTAGGGTTCTAATTCATCATGTCACGCGTTGAGGGTGGAAAAAGTGAAAGTCATATTAAACACACATGATCAAAGTCATAAAACACTGTTATCGACATCGACGAACAAACATGCCACATTCGACTGATCATGAGCAGTACGAGAAGAGTAAAAAACATTATATATTTAGATCTTTTAGATGATCCAAAGAGCCAGTCGATTTGACATGACTGATAACAGGGTATCAAGAAGACATAACGAAAGTCAAACCACATCAGACAACCCCCCTTTTCGTAAACAGACACAACGCAATGCGTCCGCTTAATAGTAAATTTTCTCCTTATAGATCGGAGGAGCACCCTTGTCAACGTCCCACTGGAGAGCGTTCTTCTCGTCAAGCCAAGCATCCTCATCCGTAATTGAAATCACCTTGCTCGTGTGTGCGACCTCCTGCTTACTGATACCAAGAGGATCACGAGGGATCCAGAGAAGAGGAGCCTTGGCGTTGATACACGGGTGATAATAGGCGTTTTCCTCGGTATTAGGGGTATACGGAGGGAGGTCGTCAGCTTTAGGCGCCCACTGGCGCAACTGGTAGTAGCTGTCATACTTGTCGGGACGCAAGTAGCGGGAGAGAAAGTTGACGGGCTTTTCATCAGACACGATGGTAGGCGAAATGGCCTTTTCGGCGGAATCGCCGTCCACTGCTCCATTGCTGTTCATGGAGGTCGATTGTTCACTGGGAGAAAGGAGACTCTGCTCCTCAGCCTCCAGGTTCTTGGGCAGGTAGTTGACGAGAGGCTCCATTGCCTTATTGAGAGACATGTGGTACAAGATCATGAAGATAAGAAGAATGACCATCAGGATCAGAGGTCCAAGAGCGATTTGATCGTCTGCGGTTCCGATGGCGAACAAGCCGATCAAGCAGACAACCAGCAGATAGCAGCCCACCGTGAGATGCTGCAAAGCACGAACATACGCCTTACCCTGCGTGTCGATATCGGCATTAGACACGTACAGCATGTTGTAGCGGTAGGCAAAATAGAAAAGATAGAAGCCAATCGTAGCGAATCCCATAACCAGGGGTGCGATGCAGGAGTATGTGATGGCTATGGCAAGTTAGCCAATCAAAGGATCTTCATCTGGCGAGTGAAGCAGGGACAGAGCTTACCAATGACAGCCAAGAGGGTGACCGCGGGATAGACGGTACCCCAGCCCAGGCCAGCCAGAGACGACCAACGAGTGTACATCTTACGGGGTGTGGTGTCCAGCAACTTGCCCAAAATCTTGCCCACGATCAAACCACCAATTTGCAACAAAGCGCCAGAGCTAAAGGACAACCCTTGCAGAACAATGTACGAGATGTAAAAGTTAGACGACTTGGGAAGGTTAGCGGCCAGCAGACTGGCCGCTTCGGCTGGTCGCTGAACGATCTGGCCAGCCGCACTTGAAGCGGAGGAAGTTATCGTCACGACCAAGAACACCTGGATCACCTGGAATGCAAAATAGGAATTCTGCGTGGTTAGCTCAACCGCCGCTTGACTGGGGGCACCGCCCAGCTTGGCCATGAAGCGCATTATAACTGGGACCAACGAAATCCAAATAGACATGGCGACAGTCGGGAGAAGACCAGTAATCACACCCTTGATCCATTGTGGCAAATCGCCGAGCCATGCAAGGAAAAACACGTTCTCTATCAAGTAATCGATGTTGGAGATGGCACCGACCACGGCTGTGGGGATGGCCCAGAAGACAATCAAGGCGGTGATGAATCCAACCGTGACCGTGTAACGGATAATCCGCTCCCACCACTTGATGCGCAAGTTGGACCAAATGACCTGGGTAGGATCGAGACCAATGTACCTCGGGGCCATATGGAGAGGCAGGTTGTGAGCAACTATTACAAGAAATCAGCAACGTGGTTCTTACAATTCTTGGGAGTAGACGACATACCGGACTGGTAAGCACCTTGAGCATCGGACTGAACGTAGAACTCAACAAACACAGAAGTAACCAATTTAGCATCGCCAGCACGGTGTTTGGCTTGCAGCTCATCAATCTCCGGAGTGAGGCGTTCAATCTCCTCTCTTGCCCAGTTGATAGTATCCACTTTCTTTCCAATCAACATCTTGAGGCGGTGCGTGGGTCTGTCGGCTTGTTTGACGCCCCAGCGTGCAGCAACGGAGCCCGATTCTTCAAAGTCAACGCCGCCGGATTCAATCTCAAGAGTCTCCTCGGTGTTGCCCTGCTTCTGCTGCTTCTTAAGCTCTTTGGCACGAGCTTTATTGGCCAGGGTAATGAGTTTGGTTTCAGCGGCTTCAAGTTTCATGGCCGCATCCTCGCGCTCACTCACTTTCTCCTCCAGCTCACTCACGTCCGTACTGAGCCAGACATTCTTCACCTTTTCCGGACCGAAGATCTGGCGAATCTTGTCGCGGTTTAGGTAGTCTTCGGTGACGGCAGTGAAGAGTACAGTGCGTGAGGAAAGACGGTTGGCATAGGCCGGGGACAAAGAATAGGCCTGACGAAGGTTGATGTAGAAGATGTATTCGCGAGTGATAGTGAAGTAGATGAACATCACAAAGAACCAGGCAATGAAGGCGTGCGCAAAGTAACGACCATACTGGTGGGAGATGTTGGCAATGCTCAGCATATCGAATTGCTGCCCTCCTCCACCACCGGTAGCATTGACGGGCCACAAGACTGGGAATGTCATGCAACAGCCGACAAAGGCGATAATAGTGATCAACTTGAGGAAGCGCAGCAGCAAATAAGCGTCCATGGAGTGATGTTGCAACACATATTCGTCAGGCAGCTTGTACATGGACTTGACCCAATTCAGCAGACCGGTGGGGGAGGAAGGCGTGCGCTCGGAGGGACGCAAACTACCCACGTACGTCCGAGGCATATACATGCGGCGCTCACTCCGCCGCAGAATGATGAAAACGAGAGCCATAGCCACTGCAGAAATCAATGAGGGAACTAGGACCCAGACTAGACCGGTGGCTGAATTGGAATTATTATCCTATAGCGACAGATTGTGAGTCTTGCCCTATTAACACAGCCGTGGAATT
Source organism: Aspergillus ruber CBS 135680 (assembly GCF_000600275.1). NCBI lineage: Eukaryota > Fungi > Ascomycota > Eurotiomycetes > Eurotiales > Aspergillaceae > Aspergillus > Aspergillus ruber. The sequence goes on along the minus strand of NW_024467307.1, from coordinate 634,688 downwards.
GAGTGATAGTAGCATTATGGAATGACTTACAGCTCGAGCGACCATTTGATGAAGGCCACGACGGCCTACACCGTAAATATCCATAATGGCCACGACTCAGTTTGTCCTGGTTAGGAAAGCCTGGAAGTCGTGGTCTCTTACTTAGATAAGAGGATGGATTGAAAAGGGGTTAAAACATGTGACGAAAGCCGTGACGGTACAGAGTACAGGTACCCGAAATGACAACCCAGATGCCCGTCAACAGATGAAATGAGACAGGAACTGACCAGGGAAAAGGGACTGAATAACAATAAGCAGAAAAGAATATGAGAGAAAGTAAGAAATGAGGAAAAATCACGAGGCGGAGATCAGAAATCACGGGACATGTGACAGATCTCGATCGAGGGGCAGCCACAGAGTTTACAGTTTCAAAAATACGGTAAGAAAAAAGAAATATTAAACATCATACTTGCAGGGCCGATCCCACGGAACACGTCCTGTGGCGGTGCCACTGTGGCGTGTTCCTAGCATGCATTGTTATGACGGTGAAGTCCGACCGCGTTTCAGCATTCCAGCCACAACATACGTCAGAATGAATTCATATTGCTTTACATTCCTACCCCTTTCTACTACATAGTACTGCAATGTTTGCTTTACTACTCTGTAAAGAAACAATAATATAAATGTACAGAGTACTCTCGATTACAAAATAAGCGCCTCAGCTGTCTCAAATAAACCATATGCAATGATACGTAATTACCGTCAGACAGAATTTGATCGCCTAAAATAGTCTGACAATAGCGTCGATGATGATGTGGCGCTAGAGATCAGCATTCAAGCTGGGTTAATTATGATTGGTTATTGGCAAAGTTAGCGGTTCATTTCAAATTTTGAGACAACCAATGAAACCTAGACAACACGTGCCCACTATGCCTAAACCACATTAGTGGAAATGCCATGCGAGCGTCGTATATTCCTCCTCCAGAGAGCCATGGTTCGTTTTTGCCTAGTTTTGTCAACCAAGCGACAAAACCATGTGTTCGATATGAAATCTGCTTGATCCATGGTTTTCTATTATTTCATATTACGTTTAGATTATGCACATGGCGAATTGAATTTTCAGGAACGATAATGAACCAAGAAAATTACCGTAAAATTTCAACTGTTTAGCTCCTCTGCAAACATATTGATCCCCCTTATCGGCGGGGTCATCATCAAAAAACTCATCAGGATCTCGGTAAACTGAAACTGTAAATCGGGTCGCAATTGCTTGTGCGTTTTGAGCAACTCCCCTGTCGACCAACCTCGTTCCGCATCGCGCAGGTCCGCGTCCCACCGTTCCTCCAACAGCAGCCATACAAGCGTCTCGCACGCTTGGGACCGGTCAAGGGCGTGTTCGTGCGCCATGGTCACCGCTTGGCTAAGGAATCGTCTCATTTTACTCGGCGAATCTTGAAAATCCCACAAGGCTGCTGTTATGTAGATCAAGGCAGCTGTCCGCGTAATCTCCTGTGTTGGCGCTTCCTTCACCACATACATGCGCGCTTCTATGGGCACCTGTGATGGACGAGGTCCACTAGATAGTAATGGGAATAGGGGACTGTCCATTTGGAAGGCCTCGCGTCGTTGCGGGACCACTGATAGATACGCCAGGGTGTTGTGTTCCCGCATCAATTCTTCCGCTCCTCGTAGGAAGGTCAATAGCCATTGTTTCCCGTCCGAGTCGATACCATAACCAGGATTCGGGGGTGTCATGATATATCGCACGTAGTGTAGAAATACTTCAACCGTATTGTTGGATCCCGCCCGTGATCGAAGAATCTGAACCGCCCGGTCGATATATGTGCGGGCAATCGATTTCTGCCCGAATCTTTCTTCCTGTAAAGCCATCCCGGTCAATGCCATGGCGAGATGATCCTCGTGAATAGGTAAAATCCCCGCGAGGGCCTCTTCGACTCCGCGCGCAGCCTGTCCGATATGACGCTGCACTTCAAAGCCTTCTGGTAAATTGTAGAGTTGGGCTTTCCATCGCGCGCAATATGTTAAAATGACCGCCTGGAAAGCCAAAGGATGGCCCATGGCGGTTCGAAAAATATGGTCTTTCATGTGCTTGTTCTGCCCCGACCAGTAAGTCAATCTGGTATTCCAGAAATCTGCTAGCTCCAGATCCTCTCGGCTCAAGCCCACTGGTAGATTGCTAATGGACTCTTTCCTAGGCATATCATAAACAGGTAAAGTCGACTGGACATGAGCAAGAGAATGGGAAGACGGTTTCAAAGGTGGGTATCCTGCTCGAAACTGGAAGTTGTCAGTATTCTTCTTTGTAGCCAATTAGTACCTATCGCATACCACTGAGCTACTGCCAGAAGAGAACCCATTGATTCCACCGTCTTGAGTTGCATCCAGTCTGTGGTCCCCGTGCTCTAATGCATGGTCCTGCCAAGGGACATAACGGACGCCCTGGCTCAACATCTTGTCGCTGTCGCTGTCTGCATTCGAAGCCTTGCGCTGTCGCCGTTTCTCCTGGACATGGTGCCGCATTACGTGAGCCCGTTTCTCCCGCGATGAGGAGTTCGAGTCAACAAAATAGAATATCTGGTTCTTGGGTGGCCCATCGTCGGTCGTTGGTAAACGCCGTCGTCGCTTCGGTTTCATCGGAGATTCAGGGTCATCGCTGCGGGGTTCTGAGTGTTACGATGCCAGTTGTCAGTGTGTAACTAACTACCAGATCAGTTGGACCAGTTGGACCAGTTGGGGTACTTACGCTGCTGTTGTTGTCGCTGCCGCTTTTGTTGGTGCTCCAGCAATTCAGAGGGGGTTTCATGTTGTGCAAGACTCGGTGGGGAATATGTTGAATGAGAAGAACATCTCTCTGAAGACATCACGAGAAAGAAAGATAATGCGAAAGTTCAATCCAGTGCCTCGTTACTGCGGCATATCGAGTCAAATGGATAAATGAGATCAGCAAAACTCCTCCAGCAAGACGGCCGATCTGTGCAGCGCTGTCATTGCAGAGATAGAACACAGTCAATCCACAGACAGGAGCGATAAACTATGAGGTCAGCAATCCTTCATAGCCTGAAAACAGTAATCAAGCGAATAGAGTAGTTGTTTGGGTTCTGACAGGATACGTAGCTGAACATGGGGATGACCCTATTTGGGGATGATTCTGAAGATTAATTAACCCTCACGGCGGTTGTGGGTCTCAAGACCTCCATGAGTGCCGCTCCGAAAGTCTATTTGTTCTGATGCAGGCTTTTAATTGGTTCTGGAGAGCTTTGACCCCAGAAAACTGGCCATGGGAGCTTGTCATTGGCTAATTCCCGGGGACTACCCCTCTTGGGAAGGGATCTGTTTGGTTGCCGGGATGCCGCTTTGAAGGACCTTTATCCCTGTTTGGTTTAGTCCTCGGCTATCCTCTCGTGCCTAACTCCGACGCCGTGGTAGCGACTCCTAACTTGGGTTAGCATCTCCCCCTGCAGCAGAAAACGCTGATGTAAGCTGAGAACGTTGGTTTCTTGTCCCAAAAAGGGAAACACTTAACGCGTCGGTGAGCATTTACATTTCTCCGACGCGTTTCGCGTGTTAGACGCGTCCCACCAGAAAAAGACAATGCGAATTATCACCGCCGCAACGACGACGACCACCACCACCACCAGCACTGTCTCTCTCCCCACACATTTTCAAATATTACTAAGTCGGGGAATCTCTTTCTCGATTCTCATCGATAAATCTCGCTCAACACCATTCAACGGGCCACTCGCTCGGCCCTGTCCATCCCTCGCTCCGCCATGTCGTCCCTCTTTGATGCCGTTATCCAGTCCGAGCTGGGCTCAACAGCCGGCTCTCAACAAATCCATTCAGATCAGATCGGCAGTTCGCGGCCACAGCTCATGTCAGAGAGCAATGGACCAATGAGTGATGCACAAGGCTTCCCGGATGACCAGGTCGTGGGCACAAACAGTTCGACGATTAACCGACTGCGGAATCCATACATGCCAGGGCCCCCTCCGGTCACCGATCTGGCGGGCGAGAAAGTGCAACAAGCATTTATGGGATTCCTCGAGTCCTACATTGAGGAGGTTTCAAGCACTGCGCCGCCACCGTCGTCCGCTCGTATGTCCGATAAATACTATATCGCACAGATTTACGGCATGAAAAGACTGGGACTGTCCACCCTTTACGTGGACTTTACACACTTGACATCACTAGATAACCAGATTTTGGCTGATGCGATTGCCAACCAGTACTACCGATTCCAGCCTTTCTTGGTTAAGGCTTTGCAAAACCTGATCGCCAAACATGTACCGGAATACTATGTTTCCCATCGTCAAGCAACTAGCGCGCAATCTCAGAATAGTTCGTCCATGCGAGATCTGGAAGAGAACGCGGCCGAAAACGACGAGAGCATCAACGACCCCAACCAACCGAAGTTGGGCCATCAAACTAACACCAAGACCCGGCATCAGCAGACAGATAAGTTGTTCTCCCTGGCATTCTACAACATGCCCCTGGTATCCCGGTTACGGCAACTTCGAACGTCACAAATTGGTAAATTGCTGTCTGTCTCTGGTACCGTAACACGGACGTCCGAAATCCGGCCGGAGTTGTCGCTGGGTACGTTCATATGTGAACAATGCAAATCAGTTGTCCCCAATGTAGAGCAGACTTTCAGATATACGGAGCCCACAGAGTGCCCGAACAGTACCTGCGGTAACCGCTCTGGATGGCGTTTGGATATTGCGAAGAGTACGTTTGTCGACTGGCAGAAGGTGAAATTGCAGGAGTCGTCGCATGAAATCCCCACGGGTAGCATGCCTCGTACAATGGATATCATTCTGCGTGGTGAAATGGTCGACCGCGCCAAGGCAGGTGAACGATGTATTTTCACTGGTACATTGATTGTGGTCCCGGATGTCAGCCAGCTTGGTCTTCCTGGAGTGCGGCCAGAAGCCGTTCGTGACACCAGTAACCGTACTGGCGAAGTAGGCGGAGGTGGTGTGAGTGGTCTAAAGACACTGGGTGTCAGAGACCTCACCTACCGACTCGCATTCCTTTCCTGCATGATCACCCCCGACACTAGCACACCTGGCCAACAATCAAACCAGCAATTGACTGGTAACTCCGACAACATCCTGGGCTCTCTTAATCAGCACAAAGATCCCGATCCAGAAGACGATATGGCCCAGGAATCTTTCCTTCATACCATCAGTGCAGCGGAGGTGGATGATCTGAAGCAACTCGTTCACTCAGAGTACATCTATTCGCGTCTAATTGAATCAATTGCTCCGATGATTTATGGGCACACGCAGATCAAGAAGGGTTTGCTTCTGCAACTGATTGGAGGTGTTGGCAAGTCGACAGAACAGGAGAACATGCAGCTCCGTGGTGACCTTAACATATGTATCGTTGGTGACCCTTCGACAAGTAAGAGCCAATTCTTGAAGTACGCAACCCCGATATCCTTCTTTTGTAGCGGCAGTGGCTAATAGTTTGCGCCAGATACATCTGTTCGCTACACCCCCGTGCTGTTTACACCAGTGGTAAGGCGTCATCTGCTGCTGGTTTGACTGCCTCCGTCGTGAAGGATGCCGAGACTGGTGAATTCACCATCGAAGCCGGTGCACTGATGCTTGCTGTATGTTCCATCGTTTTCTGAACTATATAGTCAGGATGCTAATAATATACAGAACGGTGGCGGTATCTGCGCTATCGACGAATTTGACAAAATGGACATCAGCGATCAAGTCGCCATCCACGAAGCAATGGAACAGCAAACGATCTCCATCGCTAAAGCCGGTATCCACACAACCCTCAATGCCCGCGCCTCAATCCTCGCTGCCGCAAACCCTGTTGGTGGCCGCTACAACCCCAAAACCACTCTCCGCGCCAATCTTAACTTCTCCGCCCCCATCATGTCCCGTTTCGATCTGTTCTTCGTCATCCGCGACGAACCTAATGAAGCTGTCGACCGCAAGCTGGCAGACCACATTGTCAATGTGCACATGAACCGCGACGAAGCCGTGACACCGACCATCAGCACCGAGCAGCTCCAGCGCTACATCCAGTTTGCGCGGACATTCAGACCTGTCTTCACGGACGAGGCTAAGGCTGTCCTCGTCGAAAAGTACAAGGAACTGCGCGCTAACGATGCTCAGGGTGGAATGGGCCGCTCCTCGTACCGTATCACTGTCCGTCAACTGGAATCACTCATCCGTCTCTCTGAAGCCGTCGCCAAGGCCAACTGCGTCGAGGAAATCGTCCCCAGTTTCGTCATCGAGGCCTTCAACCTCCTCCGCCAGAGTATCGTCACCGTCGAGAAAGACGATGTCGAAGTCGAAGATGACGATGAGGAAGCTGCGCTTGCGCAAGTCGCGGCAGCCGAGCTTGAAGAAGACCAGGAGATGGCCGATGGTGATAGGGAAGGCGATAGCCCCATGCGCGACGGCGATTATGGCGAGCAGCAGGAGCAACCCGCACAGCAGCGCCAGAAGCCCAAGACCAAGATCACGTATGACAAGTATATGAAGATTCTAAACCTAATCGTGCGGAGAGTTAACGAGGATGAGTCTATGTCTGGTGAGGGTGTTGAGCAGGAGGAGTTGCTTGTTTGGTACTTGGAGCAGATTGAGGCTGAACTCAACACGGAGGATGATCTGCAGCGTGAGCGGGAGTTAGCTGTTAAGGTTTTAAAGCGGATGGTCAAGGTTAGTATTCCATTGAATATGTCTTTCTCTTCACAAATCAGTATTAACTTTCACAGGATAACATCCTCATGCCTATCCGCGGAGAAGGTCTACTCGACGACGAACAAAACCAAGATGACCAAACGCATAAGACCGTCTTTGTCTTGCATCCCAACTGCGCTATCGAAGAGATGTAATATCTTTTATTTGTTTTTTCTGTTTTCGATTATGCCATGGTAGTTATTTCATAGTTTACTCGATGAGGGATGTTTTATCTATTGAAATTAGGAGCAAAGGGAAGGGATCATGAGTGATGATATCCAGTTGTGATATGTTCAATGTTATTTGACCTTGATATCTATCTTAGTATTTATGAATGGATATGAATGTGTACAATGCTTATTGTCTTCACTTGAGCATATCGATTCTACATAGGATGGAGTGTCTAATAAAGTCAACCCTAGACATCAACTACCAAAAATTGGTGTGCATTCTGTCTATCATCGATACAATTTCCAGAGGAAACAATGAGAAAACAGACGTGGGTTTGGCACGTAGGATATTCTGGTCATACCCAGCAAGGCTATATATAATCGCTGAGCGTATAAAAAGCACCTATTATTGATTTGGGCAGCTAGAATTTCTTTTTTTTTTTGTAAATAGACTGTCGTGAATCGAACGGTCCATTTTTATACCAACATCTCAATGGTTTCTAGCTGTTCCCATATCTTCACTGTTTAGAGCGCCGTACCTAGAAGAAAGAATGCCGGGAAAAGTTATCCAATATGCCGACAAAGGTCTGCGCAGGCATCCAATGCGGTTTTCAGGTGACAAAACAACATTGATTCAACCGCATGGTTCTGGCGGCTAACCATAAATGTCGGCCAAGACATCTAAGCCTTTCTTTCGGTTATTGTACCTCATCGTTCTAGAATTGCATCAGCAAATTACCATGTAATGAGAATTGTTAAGTATGGCTGGAATGGATCCAATTGACCAGGGCTAACTATGCATGGTTGATCTAAATCAATTTATGCTCGCCCCACGCTGATTCTATGACAAAACAATCAATGCTCGATCATTTGTATGCATTATGTTCCTTTTCTCCGACGTCCTAATAGAGCCAGGATATAAACCCGTTGGAGTCTAGTGAAAGCTAAGTATCCAGAATAGATGTGCATACCGCTGCTTGTTCCGGTATATCGAATTGTTCCTGGCTATCTAGGACCAACTTCGACCATTCTCTGTAATCTATGAAAGCTCTCGGGCTGCTTTTACGTGTTGCTGAAGACCCAATGTTTCTTTGTTATTATGCTAGGCTTAGATTATTCATCATTGATAATGGAGAGCTAGGATCCCAAACATACTCTCAAAGCATAATTCCAAGTTGTGCAAGAGTCCGCACCGACCTTGGCATTAGCACGTATATATAGAGCAAAAATTATGCGCTTCTGGCACCTAAAGCCAAATTGTTAATTGACGAATGGTGCAGATAATCCAACTTCGAGTCACAAAACAGCCTAACCCATATCTCTCTTATATATGTGAGAGGTCAATATTGTAGGGTGACGCGAAAGTCTCTCGTGGCGACAGGCTCACCGGCACGTTTTAATAGACACACTAGTCAGTATTCAACACTCTATACGATCTGGGCCGAACTCATAACTGTCCTCCAACACAGACATCCATTGACTGCGTAGGCTTTTTCAGTTGCTTTCAAGTTCTGTCTCTGTCTTGGAGTCTGATTGGTATAGCCATCTGCACGCGATGGCTGATGACTCCAGATTGAATTCGGGACTGGATATTCATTAGCCAGTTCCTTCTGGTAGTATCTCAGCCCCTTTTATCGGTTCTTTGTCGCGCCTGAAGGCTTTCGTAGCGTGTTTGCAGGTAGAGTTGCTGCCATTCAAACATTCCAAGTTTTTGTGAACTCGATTATTCGGTTTTAAAGCGAACTGAGCTACAACCCGTCAAATGATCGCAGACCTTCACAATTAATTTGGCAGTAATAGGACAGAAATACTAATTTCGATGGCAGATGATAATAATGCGATCGAAAGGGAGATGAGACCAGGTGCTCGGGGGGTTTTGTAGAAGACTCAAAGTGTGGGGGACATTATATAGTGACTGTCACAGGCTGCGCCTGTAGAATAAATGATATGCTAGTCGGAGGAATGATCGGAGTGGTTACTTGACTACTACCCCGCATAACGTAGTTTTGTATATAAAAGACTGTCCGATGGGACATCCGTTCTTCTCTCCTTCAACGAAACCTCTTGTATGATAGCTAGTTATTAGCGCTGCGGGCTTAGCCCCTAACTGTGACTACTGGATGTCGATAAACGTTGGTATTCACTGGCTGATAAGATTGGTCAAATCATCCTGCAAATCATAGAATGTAAATCATACAAAGACTGGTGAATCACAGAAATCAGAAATCAAACTCCCTATAAACCCATAACCGTCGCATTATCGACGTCCACCCAAGAACCGCCGCGGAGGAGCCCCAAGAAACGACATGGTTTCCGCCGCTTCTCCTCTGACTTCCCGAAAAGAAGAAGGTTCCTCATCTTCATTGAACCAGACCGTCCTGCTACCAAGACTGTGATTACGCGGACTTCTTTCTGTAAGCATTATTTCTCCTCCACCTGTGTCCATATAATCATCCACAGAGATGCTTGGGCTGCTCCAATGGACGTCGTGATAATAGTACATCCTCGTACCCTGCGAGTGACCAAAGTGTTGACGACGACGGGCCCGCTGGTGATTTGTCTCCTCTCCTCCGTCGGACAGTTCGAACTCCTCGGTACTAATGTCTTCGTCCTCATCGTCGAGTGTATCTGTATTCTCCTTATCATCCTCCGGATACCTGTACCAGTGCTCCGGGAGGTAGAAGCCAAAGTCACGGATCACTCTGTCCTCTGGGTCTTCATAGATGGTGAAGCCACTTTCGCTAGATGGGGGAGCACCGTGTTCGTGGATGTGGAGGTTTCCAAAAGTGCTGCTCAGTGTTGAAGAGGTGTTGGACCGCTCTTCGTCTTGCTCCTTCTCATCGCGGTTGGAGGAGTCGCGGCCAGTCGCAGTCATAGACATGTCGACCGTCTCGGTAGAAGAGGACGAGAACAGGCTAGGAAATGACGATTCGATAGAGCACAAAGCAACTCCCGTGACAGGCCGTGTCTGATTCCCTTCACGCCAATTCCCAGACGCCGAGATCTTGGTCCTCTTATTCGACTGCGCACAACGTTCACCTCCTGCCTCTGTCTTACGTTCACATGCTTTGTCTCCTCCCTGCTCGTGTTCATCAATCTGTCTCTCGTGCAAGCAGGGACTTTTCAGGTTCGGTGTAGTCGTTTCGCTCACGTTATCAGAAGACGTGGTCATCTTCTCATGATGAGCGATGGCCGCCTGGTACTTTAAAACAACCTGTCAGTAAAGAGCAATGCATGCGTAAATTTCATCATACTCACATGCTTCTCGACGCCCAGACACAATTCAAAGTCGATCTCCTCCATCATTTTGATCGGACGGAAGATGCGGTTGTAGGTGAGCTGTAGGTCGGTAATCGAAGGTAGAAGTTAGCAACGAACAGAAAAATGTAATAATGGTCTCTGAGTTAATGTGTGTGCGCCAGAGTATCCGGAACTTGCTTTCAATATGGGATCTAGATGAAATGGACGAGGCATAGCGGTAGGCTTTGGTTGCGTCTGTGGGACGGGGAGAGCTGGGTTGTTCGTTTTCTCGTCAGGTCAGAGAAGAGAGTAGAGGGAAGCGGAACGAAAGCAAGGGAAGTCCTACCTGAATATTGCTCTTTATATGTACGCACAGGGACACAGCAAGTTGTCAATCCAGCCAAGTTGATGGAGGAAGAGATTGGAGATGGAAGAGGGGTTGACACTACTTGCCTTGAGAGAGGGGGATTGAGAACAAATTTGAACCAACACTGCTGGGATTGATACTGGATGAAAAAACAAAAAAAAAAAAAAAAAAAAAAAAAGAAAAGGGGGGCGGTGCAGAGAGGATATGAAAGAGGGAATGGAAAAGTGGTATGTGTAGCAAGATTGACAGTGAATGGCATTCACTGTCAGCTGACAAGGGACAACCACACCTGCCCTAATAATGAAAATGATTACAGTCTACGGCTCCGAAGACAAGACCAGGTCCATGTAATAGATTGAATTGGAACTATCCATCCATCCAGGATTGACACAGATCCATGGCAGGGTATTGCGAGCTTTCAAGGATATTCCCAATCAACCAATCAATCAATCAATCACCACATATCCCCTCCAATCTTTCCAATGGTCAGCAAAGTCACTTGGTCGAATCACAGCGAGCAATCCACCCTGTAAGTCCGTGCCAAATCCATAACTAGCTGAATGGCACCAGCCATATAACAAAACTCTCCTCTGATGGTCATCATCAACACCCCCTCCGTGATGCGTATGAAGTAGAAGGGCAAAAAATGGATACAACAAACTTAAAGGGCGTATCAGATGGAACATGGAAAAAGAAAAGAGACTCCGGCATCGACCAAAGGGGTGTCATCAAAGACATCTGAAAGAGAGCTTCGCAGTATGGCAACATGCCGTGAATGTGAACTCCGTCCCGTTCAGTAATAATCTACCGGAAATGTCCGGGAACACCACCGTTAGCCTGGCCAAACATGTCCAATAGATGCCTAGAGGATGGCGGCGGGCCCTGAGGACCAGGATTGCCTCCGAACGGACCTTGTCCACCACCAAGTCCCATCAGGGCCTCCGCATTATGTGGCATCGGCGGCAACCCCGAAGGAGGTAGACCATTTATGTTCATATATCCCGGAGGGGGCATCATGCCAGGTGGTGGGCCGAATGCTGCCGCTCCATTGCCGCCAGCTCCACGTGGGAAGCCTTGACGGTCATTAAGGGGAGGAAGGTTACCGTGCATTGGCATTGCATTGGACATGAGATTCGGGTTGATGCCTCGGTTGGGAGTTGGGATACCTGGCGGAGGTGCCAATGGGCCCGGTGCACCCTGTTGTGGTGGAAATTGTTGACCTCCGAATCCAGGAGGAGGCGGCAGATGTTCGAACCCAGGTGGCCTTTGAATTCCCATAGCAGGGTGGCCCTGGCCTTGCGGAGCCCGGCTTCCGCCAGGAGTCATGGGAACATTGTTACCCTGAGCAAAGAGGATATCATCGAAGTAGCCCATGGGTGGCCCATTTGCGGGTCTACGCCGAAGTTGATCAGCAGCATCTGGTCTCTGCATGTTGGCAATAGCTGGATCATCTAGGAAACTGGGACCCTTCTGCGGGGTAGGTAATCCCGGGGGATGAGACATCATTTCAGGTATGTTCATCATGCCAGGAGCCGGACCAGCACTCTGAGGGCCCTGGCTTCCATGGGGCATGTTCGGGACTGGACTTATCCTAACTTGCTGCATAAGACGAAGCAAGTGCTCACGTTCACCGGCATGCGGATCTTTGAAGGGTTCCTGGATAGGGTGCTGTGAGAGTCCAGGCGGAGGTGCAGTTGTACGAGCAGGAGATCCATTGAAGGCCATTTGATCCTGGCGGATGAACTGCTCACGAACCGGTGACGAGAGCGCACTTCGACCTTGCTCGGCCTGCACCAACGATGGAGGGCGTTGAGGCTGTGGTGTATCATTGTGGGGAGTACCATTGCGCGACTTGGCACCGCCACCCAGCATCTGTAAGATGCGTTGAAACCCTTCCTGGTCGGGATCAGCGTGAGGCTGGCCTACAGCCTGAGGTTCGGATTCCCTCGTCGGTGTTCCCGGAGGTGGACTGAACAAGCCGGCAAAGCGAGATGATTTTATAGATTTGGCGGGCATCGCCTCCTTCTTGCTGCTAGTTGGCTCCACAACAGGCGACTGATTGCCGATGTCCGGGGAAGGCTTCGCTTCATTGAGTAATCCAAAGAATCGTTCCATCGTAGCATCCGCCTGGAGAGGCGTGCCAGTACTGCTGAATATTTCACCATCGGTAGGTCTTGTCTCCAGTTTTGGCAAGGTGCTGGTAGCTGGTTCCGATGGGGGCTCTCGTTTCTCCTGTACCTGAGCGGAGCCAGCCTTCATCCTCTGTTTCCATTGTTCAAAGTCTTCCTGGGTATGCACCGGCCTGGGCTCTTCTCGATCAGTTGAGTCTAACCACTCAGGATCTTGCTCGAACTTAGCGCCCCTAGTCCAGTCACGATCCGCACCATGTCTGTCACGACGCCATTCACGGTTGCGAACTGGTGGCTTGTCTTCCTCTGCTTCAAGGGCATCCTGCGCATTACTCTCGTCACGGAACCAGCTTCCTTCGAGTTTCGACCGTCCTGGCTGGCCATCTTTTCGAATGAAAAATCGGCTATCCTTATCACGGTTTCCAAATGTTATTGAGTCTCGGGGGTCACGTTCTCTGGTGTTATCACGGCCTTCCCATCGATCGAAATCGCCGTTGCGCCTTGGCTTACGTTCAGGGTCATCTGGGCCGAAGGCACGGCGTGGGCGCCCACTATTCCAGTCCTCCTTATCATTACGTCGGTTGGTGAAAATGCCTAGTTTTCCATCGCGTTTGTCAAAATCGCCGGATTCTCGTTCTTTGAAAAACTTGTCCCGAAAGTTGAAACGGTCATTTTTAGATTCGTCCGAGTCCGGTATTCTAGACGGCCGTTCCGTTGCATCTATAGAGCCCTTGCCGGCAATGCGGGATGCGGAAGCGAAGGCCGTCCGTGGTGGTCCGAGAATAATGTCCTCTGTAAGAATTGTACCCGTCAGCCAAAGGCGTTCTTGAATTCCATGGGTGAACCAACGGAGCAGGTATAAAGACAAAAGTTGGAGAATGGGGCAATGTATTTACCTGAGTTCGAACCTCGTGTAAGATGACGGGCTTCGATAATGCTAGGTCGTCGGTTGGTCGTAGTCTCATTCTGATTGTTCGGGTCTTTGGGTTTTCGTTCAGGAAGTGGTCTGGACACGAATGGCAAATTAGCTTCTAAACAACCACAAAAATCGCAAACGAAAGAGACAGATTTTGCCTTACCCCATCCATTCTTCTACCGGCGGTAAGCTCGCAGGCTTGGTGACCAGAGGCGATGAGCGCAGCCATAGCAGCTCATCGATCTCGTAGCGTCGCGCCATGAGAATGGCCGGAATGTGGGATTACAGTGATTCAGGTAGGTATCGGGATCAAAAGTTATGAAGTTCTCATTGGTGACCAGGGGATTTCGAGGAGATGTCGGAGTCGATGGCGTTCAGGGAGAAATAAAAAAGGATCAAGAGTTGAAAGAATCAAGAGAACGGGCAGCTTAGGATCAATCGTCGTTTCCGCGCGAAGAAGCTGAAAGTAAGCAAAAGCTTTTCTTTCTGGCAGGCAGTGGCAGCTCAGGCGGAGGGTTAATCGGTCAAGGTCTGAAGGTCGGAGAGTGAGGGGCAAAGAGTGACTTGAGGAAGAACGTCCTTTTTTTATTGGTTTTCTGGCTTCTTTTTTCTTCTTATCGAGTCAATCCATAAAAAGGAAATTTACAGGCAGTTTGTTATCGACCGAATGGAAGGTGGTGAGATGGTAAAGAGGGGAGATTCTGGTTGATGGTAGAGAGGAGAAGACAGTCAGAGACAGAAAACGTGGTTCGTCTGATTGCCGAAAATGGAAAAATCCGCCTCCTGTCGCACTGCCGCAGCATCACCATTCCATTATAACACCCAATAGCAGTGAATTGAGATCGAATTGAATGTATTTTGTTTGTCTAATGTGAAATAATCAAAGTATATTATGCAAGGTCATCAGTAATCCCGAGAATCGGGTTTTGTCTATGTATATACATTGCTCCGTACCCTCTAGACACCATACATAGTACTCCTACACTACCAGATGCATTACCCTGCAATATTCTCAACGGCTTGCATCAACGCCCCTCCGCTCCACTTATTCACTCGTCCATGGTCCGATAATTTACCCACCACCTCAGCAAGTGCAGAAATGGTGGACGCATCTCGCGCATTCCCAACGCCCACGATCTGGCTCTGGATCCAGCTCACAACAGCGGCTCGGGTGATCAACGTCGTGCTACCCCCGACCTGCGTCGATCGGTAAAGCAGATGCAAGATTCGTCTCTTTGCGGAGAACCCGGCGCTGGGTGATTCATAGAAAGAGAGGAGTCGTTCGAAGACATTGGCACGACGGTAGATTTCCATGTCCTGAATACTCAGTTAGCTATATCTATCAGCGAAGAGAGGAAATAGAAGAAGATAGACATACTGCTCCTGTCCGCAGACCCTTGACGAACAAGTCAAGCAGCCAATTGATCTCTTCAAAATACCCATCATCCAACTCGGGTTCATGAAGCAAGATCTTGTCTACCCAATATGTTGCAATCTTCTCCACCTCCCAATACGGCGCTTTTTGGAGAAACTTGTTGACCTTTCCATATAACTTGTGCATAGGATTCGTCAGGACAGACAAGCAGCTGGACGCACATTCGCCCACTATCCAGGGGAGGGGGGCCTCCAAACCAAGCTGTCGGACGGTTTCGAGCAGTTCACCAGTCAACAGGTAAACTGACCGCCACTCGACATACTTAGAATCCTTAAGCTTCATGATGAACCGAGAAAGATTCGTAAATGCTTGTCTCCGAACCTCTTCATGCTCAGAGCAAAGACAGAGCATGAGCTCTGCGATACGGCCCTGTTCCACTGAAACTTCAAGGTCTTCTTTTTCCCACCGCTGGAGCGCATTATGAGTGGTGCCTTCGGTAGGTAGAGCGCCGAAAATTTCTTCCAGATCCGTCTTCTGCTCTTGACTAGGAGGCGACTGAGAGGCTTTCCGCACAGGCTTGCTCTGCTTTTGGATGGTGGCGTCATCGTCATCAGCCTCTTCAGCAAACTTCAACGCCTTCTTCAGGAGTGACTTGACCTTTCTGTTCTCAGTAGCTTCCATGCAGCTGTCTCGGACAGATTTCAACACTTTGGTGTCTTCTCCGGCCTGCTTGAATTTCCCAAGAACTCTGGCAATCCAAGAACCAACAGCATATTCCGCAACGGCATCCCCGCTTTTGATCACAAAAGGCCATTGTTCGAAGATAGCAGCAAACAAAGCACTAACATATCCTGCCTCTGCTGACATAGATCCAATCAAGTCTTGATAGTGGACAGGCTTCTTTGCCAATCGACAAATGCAGTTATCAAAGAATGCCAATTGGTTAGGCAGTTGCTCGGACTTTTCGAAGCTCGACAGAAGCGACGAAAAGGAATTCGGGGAGCTTTGGAGAACAGAGTTCTCCACAAGCACGTTACTCAGCAGGTTTCCAATCTCCTGCAAGGAATCCTTGTCCGTGGCATCAATGAAAACCTTGAAAATCGAGGTAAAAGCCGAATGCGGCATCGACGCTAGGTGAAGAATTAATATAAATATAACACAAAAAGAAGAGAGGTACTAGCCACAGTCACTTACCTGGTTTTTGCCACCAACGTATGGATGCAGACTGTTGCGCGATTTTGAGGGCGCTCTGCAACTGGCCAAGTAACGACTCGGAGTCATCCGAGTTAAGATCTGGCGTTTCCAACCGCTTCAATATATCAACCAAAAGCAACGAAACATCAAAAGTTTCTTCCAATGCAATATCTGGAATGATCTCGTAGAAGCAGGCCAATAGCTCCGCAACAGCTTCCTGCTGCGACAAATCATCCTTATCCGTTCTCTTGTACAAGAGGATGACATCCTTCATAGCAGGACAGCGGCGACAGAACTCCGCAACTAATTTGTCCGTAGCCTGATTCCAAAATGTCTGACTAGAGCCGTGGTCAGCGTTAAATATCTTCAAGACCGCGCGTAACTTGTTAAAGGCGATCGTCAAGATGCGAACCGCAAACAGCGTCACGATCTCAGCATTTTGATTGATACAACGAGTCAATATTTTCTGCGTAAGAGGGCGCGGGAGGATGCTCTCGATAACAACAGAGACTGGTGGCGGCATCGCGGGCAACTTGCCCTTCCAGCCGCAGTTTGCCGGAACGTCTAACTGGATCGTCGAAAAGAGCAATGCTGATTCGGCCATCCATGAAGGCGTAGGCTTCGGGTCTGCAATGAACATGGTCTTCTTGGTGAAGTAATCGGCAATTAACTCTGGCGCAGCCTTGAATATGGCTACCAGCAGTTGAATTTGAGAGCTGTTCATGTCTGGTCGAAGTGTTTGGATAAGATATGAAAGTGTGCCGTTGCGAATCGGTACAGACTCTCTGTACTTGTCGACATGCACAGCGGAATCCAGCCCAAGTTCGATGCAAGCATCGTCCTCGGTCGGTACTGACTCGGGGTCACTTCCGTTGGGATACCAGCCGGATTCCGGCAAGAGAACACCAAGCTCAGGCTTTGTGCAGACATTCATGAGAACCTTGTGCACTGCATCTGCGATGGACACACCCCCAGAGCCTTCTTCGGGCTCCTGGCCGTACCCATAGAGCGTCACGAGTCTCTCCAAGTTCCACCGACTGAAGAATTTCGTCTTAGCCTGTCTAGATAGGGAAGAATCTTGAGCAACATCTCTCTCGGAAGCTTTGATAATATCCAGGATGATATCGCGGGAATCCTTCCTCACATACTCAAAGAGCGCTCTGATCATTTTGTGCTGTTCGAGGATGTCGTTCTTTGCCGACGCTTGCTGGAACCTCAGATTGGCAAGAACATATCGCTGAGCATTCCGTCGAAGAGTAGATCTAAACGATTCATCTCCCGCATCCTCCAGTTGGGCCTTGTTAGGGGTCAGGAACACTTCAAGACGCTTAAAGGTGGTGTGGCGTCTGGAGTAAACCTGGCGAGCTGCCGCACCTCCGTCAAAACTGACAATCTCCGTGAGCAAACGAAGACAGGGAGAGATCAAATGCTCCTTGGACTTCACCGCAGCCATACCACGGTTGAAGAGTTTGAGCTGCTCCTTCTCGAGTAGATATTTACATAGCGCAAGTCCAAACTCGCGGAACTCCAAATGGCTAGACACCGTTTTCAAGAATATAGCCAGAACAGATGGAACGACCGTCAGAAGAGACTCATTGTTGTTGCTGTCTGCAAAGTTCCATGTTTGGATTAAATCGGGAAAACAGACGGCTGCATCGTCTTCTCCCCCGGTGCGAGAAATTTGCGAGTCACAAAAGGCTTTTAGCACATCGCGTTTTTTCGCCTTTTCATTTCCATCCTCTGTCTGGCTGATTGACAATAGGAATTCTTTAAATGTATTGATGCCTTTGTGTCATTTGTGAGTAAATTTGAACATGATATTACGATGCAAAGGGTTTGCGACAAAACGTACCATGTTTGGTCTCAACGGCGTTCTGTTGAAATACCAGCAGATTGCGCAGTTGCGTATGCGATGTTATGGCTGCGCTTTTGTCTGGCTGGCCATTATCAAGCTTTCTCCTTTTAGTTCGAGGCGATTGATTATCGAAGTGTTGCATTTTGGTGGTTGAGGTTTGTTGTAAGAATATTTCTGGATTTGATCAAGATATTCCGCTCCCTTCAGAGTTTTGCGTCGTCTGATTGGCCGACTGTCCAATTTTCTAACGAACTCGTGCAAAGTACTCGGAAGCAAATATTGAAAGAGAAATGCAATTAAAAAAATCAGAGGGAGAAAGGAAATAAAAACAAAGAACAGAAAAAATGACATTGTACTAGTCGTCATCGGCAATGAGAGGGTGCAAAAAATTAAAAATAAAAAAATAAATAGAGGTCCTGCCCGGGATCGAACCGGGATCGTTGGAATCAGAATCCAAAGTGATAACCATTACACTACAGAACCAGCAACTGTTAGAAGTTGTTTGCCCAAGGGCCAAAAATTTAACTTACTAAAACTGACTTTCTAAACTATGATAGCTCTGACTACGCTATCTCTTTAACTCATTAGAAAAGAAGGTTGCTTAGACATGATACATTCATTATATGTCAAATATTTGAAATGGGTATTCACAGTAGTGCTAATATATCATAGGAAACAACAAGGTACAGTAGAAAACAATCTAACCCCAAGTTCCGCCACCACCACCTCTGCCTTGCCGTTTCTGCGCAGAAAGTCGCCAGTCATCTTCTCCTCCGAAGCGGTTATGCAGAGGTTGAATCCGCTCAGCCTTCTTGCGCTTGGACAGACGATCTGTAGGTGCTACCTTGAAGAAGGTCGGCGCTGCCTCCACAAGCCATTTCGGCTCAATGGAGGTAGTGCAATGCATGTACTCTTTGGTCGTAAGGACCAATGTGTGATAGATGACGTGTTCAGACGGCTTGCCAAATAAGGCGGAGCTGGGATGCATATACACGGGTGTGCCTTCCACAAGAGTCTTGTATCCTTCCTGGGGGTCTTTGCGGGCTGCGTTTCGGAAGAATCCTGTGCACATTGCTTGACGCACCTTGATAGTGTTTCGCCCGCAAGAGATGATCCGATGGCGGTATCTGTCCATGATGCCCATAAGCTGCTGACGGACATCCTGGGCGCGGCGGATTTGTCGGGCTTGGATGAAGTTTTCGAAGCACCAAGCATTGTTGAACTTAGAGTTCTTCCACCCATTGTATACATTGAGTAGAGTCAGATGGTCGCCGTGAGGATCGTGGAACTTGGATTTCTTCTGATCCGCTTGTTGCTGTTTCTCTTTTGGACGATAGAAGACCGATTGTACAGAAAGCATAGCAACAATGCTCAGCATCTCCTCGGAGCATCCCATTTCAACCGACGCTATGAGGACCTTGGCAAGCGCTGGTTCCATGGGAAAGTCTGCCATTTTCCTTCCCAGGCGGGTCAAAAGACCCTCATCATCAAGTGCGGACAGAGCATACAACTCTTCTAGAGCTGTAAGCATGGTATTTGTCGGCGGAGGATCCATGAAGTCAAAGTGGAGCAAATCGTTAATACCCATCGCCTTGAGCATGAGAATGGTATGCGACAGGTTTTGGCGTTGAATTTCGGGAATCGTAGTTGGCAGCATTTCGGACTGGTAAGCCGCTTCGGTATATAGCCTGAAACATTTACCAGGACCGGTTCTTCCAGCTCGTCCAGCTCGCTGTTTGGCCTGTGCCTGCGATACAGGAGTCACAACCAGTGAATCCATTCCTAGTTTCGGGTCGTAGGCGTTTTGCTTCACGAATCCAGGGTCAATAACGTAGTAGATTTGGTCGATCGTGATGGATGTCTCGGCAATGTTAGTTGCAATGACAACCTTTCTACCACCGTCAGGTGCCGGTTCGAAAATCCTACTCTGCATCTCACCCGGGAGTGCAGAGTAGACAGGGAGAATGACCAGCTCCGGTACGGTGGGACCTAATGCTTTCATCCGTTCATATAGAATCTCGCAGGCCGTGTCGATTTCCTCTTGTCCAGTCAAGAAAACAAGGATGTCACCAGATGGCTCTGTTAGGTGAATTTGCATGACAGTAATGAGGGCTGCATCAAGGTAATCCGACTCTGGCTCCTTAGAATACATGATCTCGACAGGGTATGTCCGACCAGGAATAGAGAATATCGGACACTGATTGAAGTACTCGGAGAACTTATCAGCATCCAGAGTAGCGGACGTCACAATCAGTCTAAGATCGGGCCTCCTCTTGATAGTCTTCTTAAGCAAACCAAAAAGCACATCCGTTGCAATTGTTCTTTCGTGGGCCTCGTCAAGCATAATCACAGAATACTTCTTCAAGTCTGGATCCAAAAGAACTTCTCTTTGGAGCATACCATCAGTCATATATTTGATTTTGGTTTCTGGGCTCGTGCAATCTTCAAAACGAATTGTGTATCCAACTTCTGCTCCGAGCCTACAACCAACTTCTTCGGCCACACGTTTGGCAACTGACATGGCTGCAACACGACGGGGCTGTGTACACCCGATAATACCACTGTTCCCATATCCACCTTCGGCAAGGTACTGGGTCAGCTGAGTAGTCTTTCCTGAGCCAGTGTCTCCAACGACAATCAACAACTGATTTTCACGGACCGCGTCAAGCAGTTGTTTGCGGAATTTGAAGACGGGCAAACTTTCCCGCTGCTGTTTCATAGACATAGAGGTTCTCTTGCCAAAAGACTGATTCTTGCCCATAGTAACCCTCTTCCACTCAGGAACGCTATCATCTTGCTTGGGTTGCTGAGCAGAACGAAGATCAGCCGCAAATTTACGCTCTTCAGGCGCTACCATTGGGTCCTGCCACTGTGCGTTCAGATCAATTTCGGCAGCTTGCTCGGCAGCCTTATCCCTAGATTCTTGCTGTCGTATATCTCGGCGCTCCTTAGCCAGGCCGGTACCTGCCATAGCAGATCTGTTCAGGGAACCGTCGGGTGCTTTCACGACTCGAATGGGAGAGAGCTCCAATGACATCTTAGTCTGACCAGCCAGGAAAGGAGGCTCGTCATCTCGGACCTCAATGTCAATATCCTCTTCCTCTTCGAAAGTGCCCTCGCCGGTAACGGTGGCATGGTATTCTTCGTCGATATCGGGGTAATCAGCAGCAGAGACAGCACCGGAAGCAATTAATTGCTTGATTTCCCATCTCTCCGGGGATGTCAGGCGTTTGCGGCTTCTCATTGGTCTGCCATCTGAGTCCTCGATAACCGGTACGTCCGAGCTTAGGTTTCCATATCTATCATCATCCGCAGAAGAACCATCAATGCGTTCCATATTTGCCCCTGATGCAAGCCTCCGTTGTGGCACGAGATCCATACCGGACACCTGGTCGACTTCCTTCATCGACAATCCAATGCGCGAACCCTGTATGCTGACAACTTTGACCTTAAGTGGCTGACCGCGCGAGACCAAATCAGACGGATGATTTACTCTTACTCCCTCCTGCATAGCAGAAACATGTACAAGCCCATCCACTTTTCCTTTCACGCCCTGGAGGTTGACGAAAGCACCGAAATCCTTTACTCCCGTCACACGACCTTCGTATACTTTATAGAGAATTGGCTGGTCATCCAACTCAACAGGTGGTCGTCGTCGGAAATCGTCATCATCATCGTAGCGGTCACGTTTTCTTCGTCGTTCGCCATGCCCATTCCGGTACTTCTCGTCTCTGCTGCTATATTTGCCCAATGAACGCCCAAACTCGTCGACGTCGTCATCTCTCCTACTGCGTCGAACGCTGCGTGACCTTGATCGTGAGCGGTATCTGTTATGTCGTGACCGTCCGCGGTCGTAATCATCGTAATCCGGGCTTCTGCTCCGTCTTTTGCGCTCGTCTCTCGTCGACCGACCGTTATCTCCTTGTACTTTCCCTGCTAACCCTTCCAGCATCGCAAATGTATCATCCATAGCATCGGCCTTAGCGTTACTCTCATCAACGGCGTTCCGTTCCTCTTCCTCCCAACTCGGTGCTTTATCCGGCACAGCAAGACCCTTGAACACACGCGCTTTCTTTTCCAACGCACCAAGCATGTCCATATCATCGTCACCGATCGATTCACCCGCTGTTTCCGTTTTCTTTGATTTATACTTCGGATGCATTGTCAGGACCAAGCGGTCGATACTTTCCATCAGACTCTGCGGGAATTCCGCCCCCATGTCCTCGAGGGTTTTCTTGAACTCTGCAAACGAACCGCATGATAGGTGTTGATCAATTACGAATTCTGCGAGAGTTTTGTCGTTGACACCCAAGTGGTTTTGGAGTTCGCCTGTGATTCGCGACACGAGCGAAAAAAGCTCCAGAGACTGGAGGTCGTCCATGGTAGGTGTTGCGGTGATTAGAAAGGAACGACAAGTGAGAAAAAAAAAAAAATAAACAATACGATCAAATACTAAAAGAAATCAGAAATTCACTTGCGAGAGAGTGCGCAAAACACTCAAATCCCAACGTTGACTTGGTGGTTTGTCGCGGTCTCGTCGGCCGGAAAGCTCCCAGTTGCGGAAAATCGTTGTGGCGGCAACTTGCCACCGATAAGATAAGCATTTGGTAGGGAATCAACAGATGATCTACGAAAGGTTCAGTACATGTACTATGACTCCCGAATGCTCCTGAATAGAAAATTCTATATTCTATCGTAATTCGTATATATTGTACATACCGGAGTGGCGAGCGCCTTTATGCCTTCTCCAAAAATGTTATTGTACATCGACGCTTTTTTACAGATCGTCTACCCTTCAGCCAGGAAAGCCCTAGCAGCAGCGCAGACCTTCGTGCGTCTTTGGACACGAGTCTGGTCCAAAGCAGGAACACACAAAGCACACTGAACGTGGAAATGAACCATTAATGGTCGTCTCGAATAAGTGCTTGTCAACCTCAAATCACTTCTTTTGTTAACTCCGTCTTTCAGGCTTCTTCTTATCAGCAATGTCGTCGGGCAAGGAGTCATCCGTAAGATCATCTTCCGGAATGCCCTCTCCTTGAAACGAATCATATTCTGGGCCACCATGAACATTCGCAACATCATCGGATATCTTGATATCTTCCGGAGCGTTGTCCGAGGCGTGATCAGGAGCCTCGTCAGGGACACTGGAATGAGATACTCTGGACGAAGCTAACTCACCAGCCGCGGCAGAGTCAATGTTCGCCTCGGACATTACCCGTTTCTGGTCCTGAATCTGCTTCTGCAGAGCGATTTGTCGGCGAAGAGATGCATCTTTTCTGAGTTTCTTGTTTGCAGAGAACTCAGTCAAGGCTCTGACCATCCGTTCTTCGACCAGTTGCTTGACGTGGGAGGCAAGAGTTCGGTCGGTGAACACCCCACCAATTCGGAAACTCAACCAGGCGTATAGAATGACAGATTTATGCAATATTTCCAGTTCATGCAAATATTGCTTGTCACCTGATACTGGATTTTCCAAGACCTCCAAATTCAGCTCGGGAATGTCCAACAGACGGCCATTGGTATGCTCAGCTATGCACGTTGCAAATGCACGGGAAGCCTGAACACCCCTTGGGTCTCGTAAGTGCATAGGAGCTGCCATCAAAGCTAGCTGATCCTCAACACGTAGGCCTTCCACAGAGTCAATGAGCTCGGCGTTTTCAAGCTGACTCTGAGGGTCACACATAAAAAATAGCGGGCTGACCTGCGTAAGCTCTATCAAGCGCTTGAGGACGTATTGGAAAGGAGTGTTACGCGGGAAATAGGCAGAAAATTTCTGAATGGCAGCATCTGGAGGGAAAAGGCCGGCAACGGTGATCGGAGGAGGTTCAGCAGACAGTGCTTCTTTGATTTGTGGAAGATCAATGTCTTCCAATGAAGTCACGAAGCCAACGTTTTCTTCTTCGCTTTTGGCATTTTTCCCTTTGCCTTGGGTCTGCGCGGCAGAGCGATAACGACCGGCTCGCCCTGCAATTTGCTTAATTTCAGATACGCTGAGTTTTTGGAGACAGCCGGGGAGCCTCTTGATCAAAGTCTCAAAGACAACACGTTTAATACTCCTGTAGATAATAGTCAGAGTTTGATTTGCGGCAAAACAAAACAAGGGCAATCTTACAAGTTAAGACCCATCCCAATGGCATCGCTAGCAACGAGGTAATCGTAATCATTGTTCGGATCGTTGAAAAGACTAGCCTGCTGCGTCCGGATTTCTGCCGGTAAACCTCCGTAGACAATAGCCGCACGTCTCCCGGTGTGTTTCTCAATATCTGCTTTCAATGCGTGAATTCCCAGACGAGAAAAAGCAACCACACAATCACCTTTCTGCAGGTTTCTCAGACTGCCTTCCAAGCTCTTGTCCATGACTCTAAGAGGGTTAAGCCGCTCATAACGGTGAATCTCGAGGTTATCGCCCGTAAGAGCAGCTAGTTCGCGAATAAGAGGTACGGCTCTTGCCTCACCACAAAGATGTAATTCAGTTGCACGTGCTCCAAGAACGGCGCGCGTCCAAGCCCATCCACGTCTGGGATCTGCGATCATCTGGATTTCGTCGATAACGCCAACCTCGTATGTTTTGCCCAGGTTGGCCATCTCGACTGTGTTGCTCACAATTGTCGGAGCCGATCCCTCAGGAATTTGCACATCATCACCAGTGATGAGACTGCAAGGCACACCACTTGCCTTGAACCTTTGATATACCTCCTGCGCAAGGAGCCGCAGCGGCCCCGCATAGAACCCATTTTTGCAACTCTCTAATCGCTTCAACGCATGATAGGTCTTTCCAGAATTTGTTGGCCCGACGTGTAAATGGATTGTCCGTTGCATGGCGCGCGCTTGTCCGTACCATTCTGCTGGAAATCGTAAATCGGCCACCTTTCTCTGATGTTCCAAGTTTGGCAGCGAATACTTCGCAGTAAGGTCTTCCGCGAATAATCGATATTCTATATCCTCTCTCAAACCTGAAAGGCCTCGGATAAGGTAGGTCCTCTGTAGCGACAGTTTCAATTCCCTAAGGGGGGTAGGCTTCCCGCTTAGGGATTTTTCGTCCACCTTACAGGCATTTAACACATATCGTTCAAAATTCGGCCACTTTTCCAGTACCGGATCATCCGGCCCCAGTCCTTGTTTAATCTCGTGTAAGATGGATGCAACGACGACGCTAAAATCTTGAGAGCTGACACTTTTCCTCATTGATTGTGTGACACCACCGAGAGCCAGTCTTCCAGATGGCTGTTCATAAAACAAGATATCTTAGTATAACTGTTCGAAGGGATACAAACTGGTTTCGGAACATACATTTTTAGCATTTTCTAATCGCTGCTTCTTCTTGCTTTGCTTCTGTGCTCTAGTTGATCTCTGCAGCGCCGGCGTTGTCGCAAACGTTCGCCATGCTTCCGGATGACACTGGGGTTGGACAGCGCGAAGCAGCAGGCGATAACTGCCTCTGCAGGCCCATAACTGCATCCCTCCACCCGGTTAAAGTCTTGTATATCGGCTTGAAGGCGGGAATCGGAAGAACCGAGTTGGCGATTGGAACACCGATGAAAAAGCTGGTGCTAAACCGCTTGTTAGCAACCAGGCACTAGCCGTCTCAAGTACTGGAATCGTTCTCGTTAGCGCGTAGTGTATGGACGAATGAGTGGTGGTGATGGATCGCCATTATTTTTTTATCGCTGGCAAAACCGCCGCCACACCGCGTTACCGATCCACCGCCTACCGATTTCCCTTGCGATAGTACGTAGTAGTGGGGGACAGTTTCAGGGTTCAAGAAGAGCGTTTCAAACAGAAAGGGACCAATCTTCCTTTTACTCGTTTAATTCTGTTGTTTTCTCGCTACTCCGTCTGGACGGAGTCTCCTGTCTTCGTACCTCTTTCAGTTCTTTTCCTTGGTCCTCTACAGCTAGTACATTGCCGCCAGGATGGGCACGTCAATCATCAACATCCAGCGCGATAGTAGGTGGCTACACATTGCTTGTTATACCTCCTATTGAATGATTTACTGACTATTCCTGATTGATAGTTATCCTGAATACAATTCGTTATGCAGGAGGCGACGAGGTACTGCATGATCTTCCCCCAATACTTCCTTCCCCTTACCTCCGCATCGATGACGGCAACTGATGGAGGCCCCGTTTCAATGTACAGTGGAAAGTTTTGGTCGTGGATGAGACCAGTCGGAAATTGATTTACAATGCGACGACTGAAGATGACATTCTCAACCTCAATGTCACCAGTGAGTACGAATCTGGGAGAAAACGTTCGCGACAAGGACAGGTCAGCTAATTGGGGTACCCCGCAAGACGTGGAACAGATCGAGCACCGGCGAGAGACAAACCCAGAAATGGATGCGCTTTATATCCTATCACCCATGACGCATATTGTTGATTGTCTGATGGCCGACTTTGAGAGGAAGAGATACAGAAAAGCAAGATTGGTGTGGACTTCAGGTCAGTACTTCCGCAGGAGGTCCAATGCGTCCACTCTGACGTCGCTTCGCAGTCCTCGATCCCCAACAACGAGTTCGGCTGGAACGATCTCAAATGGCGCAAGAACAGATCGTGGAGTTTCGGGTTATGAATATCAACTTCTATCCCAAAGAATCGCACGTGGTGACTTTTCGGGATCCTTGGAGTTTTCCGGTCTTGTTCCACCCCGGCTGTAACCATTTGATTCGGAACCATTTGGAAGAACTTGCGCAAAAGGTGAGAATCTCTGGGTAATTATGGGCGTCTTTTGAACCAGCGCATGTTGCTGACATTGATACAAGGTCGTATCCCTCTGTGGCTCTCTAGGCGAGTATCCTGTGATCCGATACTATCGGCCCCGAGTACCCACACATGAAGCCAGCGTGCTGTGCTCTCATCTAGCGCGATTTATTCAGAATGAGCTGGACCAATTCGCGCAATCTCAACGAGGATACCCACCACAGTCGTCGAGGCCGCGCGGTGTGCTTCTTGTGGTGGATCGTTCTATGGATGTGTATTCGCCCCTTCTCCACGAGTTCACCTACCAGGCCATGGTGCACGACCTGCTGCCGGTTCAAGATGGGGACAAGGTCACATACAAGACAGTTATCAATGAGGGAACCGCTAAGCAAGAACACAAGGAGATGGAGATCAGCGACAATGACAAAGTCTGGGTCGACTATCGCCATCTCCACATGAAGGATGTGCTTGAGAGGTTGGGCGAAGACTTTGCCAAGTTCAGGAGAGCCAATCCTCAGTTTGCGGAAGAGTAAGTGAAATTATCCCATTGTAGGAAGACTGGATGAGTCGTTAATCCTTTACAGAGACGATAAGGCGACCGTCAATACTATCAAGGACATGCTGGCGGGTCTTTCGGAATTCCAGCAGGGCAGAGACGCGTATACACTTCACCTGAACATGGCACAAGAGTGTATGAAGCACTTCCAGGTCCATAAACTCATCGAAGTCAGTTCTGTTGAGCAGTGTTTTGCGACGGGACTTGATGAGAATTACAAAAAGGCCAAGAACCTAGCTTCACAGTTGGTGCAGTTGCTCGATGATGAGGCAGTCATGCGCTCAGACCGACTAAGACTCCTATTGCTTTATATTGTATACAGAGGGGGCTTGCTGGGAGGAGATATCAGAAAACTGATGGCGCATGCACAGCTTTCACCACACGATGGAGAAGTTCTTTACAACATCGGGTTACTTGGAGCGCGGGCGGAAAAGCCGCTCAAGGATGAGAGGCCACCGATACAGCCAGTGTTCCAACGGAAACCTCCAGCTCCTGCTGAAGCTGACGAGACCAGCTTGACTCGGTATGAGCTTAACGTGAAACTGATGCTGGAAGAGCAAATCCGTGGGACATTGGACGCAACTGTTTTCCCATTCACCCGCCCGCCAACAGATGCTGAGGGCATTGCGTCCCAACATACAGAAACTTTTACGTCATCGCAGGCGTCCCTGCGAAGCGCGAAACCAACTTGGGCCCGAACCCGTTCCTCAGCAGATCAACCCAAACAGCGCATTATCGTCTTGATGGCTGGCGGTGCTACCTATGGCGAAGCCCGGGCGTGCTACGAAGCTTCCCAGGCATTTAACAGAGATGTCTTCCTGGCAACATCTCACATGCTCAGCCCCGGTCTATTCCTGCGTCAGCTGGGAGACCTGAGCGTCGACCGAAGGCGCCTGGATATTCCCGCGGAGAGACCCAAACCTACTGCACCGGCTCATCTGTTCGAGAAGGAAGCCCTTCCGCCACAGCCACAGCCACAGCAGCCGATTGCGAAGAAGCCGGCGCCCAAGCTCAATCCACCGGTGTCCAACGCAGTGGCTATGGGGAAGTTGTCTCTGGAGGATGCGCAGGGTGGAACGCCTCCTCCAGGCGCGGACAAACATGAGAAGCACGATAAACACGACAAGCACAAGAAGGAAAAGAAAGAGAAGAAGGAAAAGAAATTCCACTTCTTCCGGTAGTTTTATCGTCTTAACCTTTCGGTTTTAATCGCATATACCACTAATCTTGCTGTACCCATTTCTCTTCTTGGACGGCCAGGACCGTTCGTTTTCGGTTGGTTTTTCTGCTGTCGTCATATTGTTGCGCTACTGTGATACCATGTTTTCCTGTCTGTGTCTTGAAGCATTCTGACGGCGCTGTTCATTTTGTACATTGGTTCTATATTCTATGGTCATAGTTGCAGGCAAGAGAAACCAACTTCTTAATCTTTAATAACTTGATCTATAAAAAACCGGGGTATCACTGTTAAAAGAAACGCAACACAAGTTACCCCAGATACTTCTGCACATCCTCCCTCTGATAAAACATCTCCTTCAGTTTTTCCCCCCTCCTCCTGGCCTCCAAATCCCCCCTCCGAACCTCCTTCGCATTCAACTTCTCTACCCTCGCCGGTCTACTCTTCTCAGCCTTCTTCTCCCTCGCCTTCCTCTTCAGCCCTATCTTCCCCCCGCTTTCTTCGTCATCACTATCACCGTCAGCTCCCAATCCCATCGTATCAGCTTTTAACCGCCCCTTAATAGGTTCCCGGATACCCTCTCGCCCTGGCACGCCCAGTCCAACTCGACTATCGGGGTCCCAGCCGTAGGACGAGAGGTAGCGGAGGCCTTGGCGGGTGCGGTCGAGGTGGGAGGGGGGATGGGAATGTGTGAGACAGATTTGGTGCGCAAGGGAGCTTTCGTGGGGTTTTTCATGGCTGTCATCTATTGTCGTCGTTGTCGTCGTTGTCGTCGTTGAACTGGGGTATAAAGGGAGATTGCAGACTTCGCATATCGCTGGTTGTTGTTCTGCGGTGGTCCTCGTGCTATCGCTGGTCATGCCCTTCGGCATAACAATAGACAAATATTTATCCGCTATACTTGGCCCTGGTATCCCTGTGTTTGGTGCTGTAGTGGTGGCATTGGTGGTGGCATTGGTGGTGTTGAGCTCATGCTCTGAGGAACGAACGAACGGGACGCGCTTGCGGCGGATTCCAGCGCCGAAGACTCGTTGGTCTTCAACGGGAAGGAAGTAGTCTTCGTCATCGGACATCTCTTTCTTTTTCTTTTTTTTTCTCTCTCTCTCTCTCTCTGTGTGTGTGTGTGTGTGTGTGTGTGTGTTTTAATTATGTAGGTAAGTGTGTAAAGGAGTGTTTACTGTAGGCAATCATGTCATACAGGTGGTGGCGTAGTCCGATGCGGAATCCAGACCATCTCTGTCCGCCTATCTGTTGACGTTGTTGTCCTCTCCTACTTTTCATCAACAACAACCACAGCGCAACACCAATTGCACAATGCCCATCCCCATAATCCGAAAGGGGGTTGAAGAGGGCCTATCTTCTATTCCTTATGTCTACACAGTCCTCAGAATCGTACCATGGGTTCTCCTCGTCGCCGCGCTGAAGTACTGGTTCGGCGGTGCTAGAAATCGCTCTGAGCGATTGATGCACTCCAAAGTCGTTATGATTACGGTATTTCTTCCGTCTTAACTACCCAAGGTAGTAGGAATTTCAGCTAATCAGAGATGCAGGGTGGCACATCCGGCATAGGCGCATCAGTAGCCCACGAACTCGCTCTCCGCGGCGCCCAAGTCATCCTCCTAACCCAACACTCACCCTCCGACATCTTCCTCGTCGAATACGTCGAAGACCTCCGCAAATCAACAGGTAACCAACTCATCTACGCCGAGCAAGTCGATCTCTCCTCGCTATACTCGATCCGCACGTTCGCGACGAAATGGATCGACAACGCGCCGCCGCGGAGACTGGATATGCTTATTCTGTGTGCGAACACGGTTGTCCCCTCGAAGGGTGAGCGGAAGATAACTGTGGATGCGCTGGACGAGGAGTGGCAGGTGAATTATCTGGCAAATTTCCATCTACTGAGTATTCTTTCTCCGGCACTGAGGGCGCAGCCGGCGCATCGCGATGTGCGGGTCATTTTCACGACGTGTCCGAGTTATATCGGGGCCGAGTTTGATCTCAGAAAGGCCGTTATTGAGGATAAGCCTGCCAAACCTAACAAGAAGCCTAAAACTGTCACTGCTGCCAAAAAGAAGGACAACGGCCTCTTCGCCCTAAGCAAACTCTCCCTCATGATCTTTGCTCAGTCCTTCCAAGCTCACCTCAATACCTACAAACGTCCCGACGGCCAACCCCCATGTACCCGTGTCATCACCGTCGACCCAGGCTTCAGCCGCACCCCAGGAACCCGCCGCTGGCTAACCGGCGGCTCCCTTTGGGGCCTCCTCCTCTACCTCCTCACCTGGCCGCTGTGGTGGTTAATCCTCAAGTCGCCACAGCAGGGCGCGCAGAGTATTCTGTATGCGGCTATGGAGGCGCGGTATGGGAAGGACCAGGGCGGATGGATGATCAAGGAGTGTCGGGAGGTAGATTTCTCGCGAAAGGATGTGAAGGATGAGCAGCGAGCGAAAGAGTTGTGGGAGTTTAGTGAGAAGCAGATTGAACTGAGGGAGAAGGAGGGGGCTGTTTTGAGGGCGATTGAGAAGAAGGAGAGGGAGGAGGAGGAGAAGCGGAAGGCTGAGGACAAGGGGGCTGCTAAGGATCCGACGCCGGGATCACGACGGAGTCGCAAGGCGAAATAAATTGTAGATTACGTGATAAACTAGCAATCGTTGATAACTTGCATCGTCGAGGAATTGCATAATCAAAACATTGACATTCTTGTTTCAAGTACTAGACAACATCTTTCACAAAAGAGAACTCATCATTTCATAATATTAAGAAGAAATATATCTCTGAACATCTAGTCTATGTCAACTTCGCAAATTACTTATTTTTTAAGAGCAGCGAGCAGTTCCGCCGGCGGCTCCTGGCGGTAACCCTGGGGGTTATTCCGGGTCCAGAGCCAGAGGTCCTCGCAAGCCTGCTCGAGGGTACGCTCAGCAGTCCAGCCAAGCTCGCTGTGAGCACGGGTAGGGTTTGCGGTCAGGTTCAGCACGTCACCGGCACGACGGGGAGCAACCTCGTAGGCGAGGTCGCGGCCGACAGCGGCGGAGAAAGCATTGATCATCTCGTAGACGGTGCTACCCTTGCCGGTACCCAAGTTCCAGGCACGGACACCGGGGTTATTGGCGCGGAGGTAGTTGAGGGCCTTAAGGTGGCCGTTGGCAAGGTCGAGGATGTGGATGTAGTCACGAATGGCGGTTCCGTCGCGCGACTCGTAGTCTACTGCTTGTTAGCCATTGGATCTAGATGTAGGGACAGGGAAAAGGCAAATTACCATCACCAAAGACAAGCAGCTTCTCGCGCTTGCCAGTAGCAACCTGAGCCAACAAAGGCAGCAAGTTGTAAGGAACCCCCTGGGGGTCTTCACCCATGATGCCACTGGGGTGAGCACCAGCGGGGTTGAAATAGCGCAGCAAAGCGCCGTTCCACTTCTGAGCCTCAGCCTGGTTACCAGCCTTGAGGGCGTTGTTGCGTTGAGCGTTGATCAGGTCGGTGATAGCGGTCTCAACGGCGAACTTGGTGTTTCCGTAAGGGTTGGTAGGGCCCAGAGGGCAATTCTCGGGGATGGGGATCATGTCAGGGAAACGGGTAGCGTCACCGTAGACGGTGGCAGAGCTGGAGAAGACGATGTTGGTGACATTATGGCGGACCATGGAGCGCAGGAGGCAGAGGGTGCCGAAGACGTTGACATGGTAGTAGTCCAGGGGCTTCTCGCCCGACTCGCCGACGGCCTGTTGCAAATGTTAATCTACCGTACTCTATATCCTTGTCGCAATGATCCAATGAGTGGAAATGACGCACCTTGAGAGCGGCAAAGTGAATAACGCTGTCAATGTCGGGGTGCGCCTCGAAAACCTTGTCGAAAGCGGTCTCATCGGTCACATCGAGCTGAGCGAACTCAGGCTTCTTGCCAGAGATCAACTCAACGCGCTTGAGAGCCTCGTCGGAGGAGTTGTAGAGGTTGTCTGCGACAACAACTTTGTAGCCAGCTTCGAGCAGAGCAAGGGTGGTGAAGGAGCCAATGTAACCGGTACCACTGTAATGCGAATGCGGGGTGTCTGTTAGTCAGGAGGAACAAAGATAGGAACAGGAACAGGAACAGGAACAGGAACAGGAACATAGAGATGAAGATAATGCATACCCGGTGACAAGAACAGAGCCAGCAGACATGATGATTGTGTGAGGAAAGGAACTGGGTAGATTAGGAAGAGGAGAGAGAAATAGAATGAGGAATCAGAGTGAGAAGGGAAGAGGGAAAGCAGCGACAGTTATATTGGGGGGGGGGCGCAATTTGGTGGGGAACCTCCCGTCTTACCCAATCCGGCAGCTGACGCGGACGAGAGATTTCAGGGTCTTTTTTTATATCTTTTGAATTGAGCGCATTTACTGTTTTGTGCTATTCTGTGTTTATTCAATTCCCCTTTATTTTGTCATTTCAGAGTGACGCTGATCGTCACCAAATCCCTCTTAGAAGGGTCCAGTTCAGCTGGCCGATCTCATTTCGCCGGATGGAGATCGTCGTGGTTTACGATTAGGCTTACGGAATTGGTTCGGGAGAGCAACTGGATTGCCATTGGATTTCACAATATGTATCCTCTGCCAGAGAGGAAAGCATCATGTACAAAAAGTATCGGGCTGGTGCCAAGGGTGTTTCAGAACAGTGACAGATTGGCCCGAGGTTTCATAGACAGTACGACCAGATATCGGAGCAACCATGCAGCAAACCGGACATAACACATTGTTAAGAACTAGAAATAAAAAGGAGAAGAGACAAGAAAAAAAACAGGAATAGAAATGTGAAGCATAATCGTCAACGTCACAAAAAACAAATACCCATATCCAAAAGTTACAACACTGGGCCCTTTTTTCTCCTTATCGTGCCATTCTTGCTGGTCGCCCG
Organism: Aspergillus ruber CBS 135680; assembly: GCF_000600275.1. Classification (NCBI taxonomy): domain Eukaryota; kingdom Fungi; phylum Ascomycota; class Eurotiomycetes; order Eurotiales; family Aspergillaceae; genus Aspergillus; species Aspergillus ruber. Next base: position 601,412 of record NW_024467307.1, on the reverse strand, counting down.
AGCCAGTATACAGTAGATAAGCCTTTTGCAGCCAATCTACCGTATTCCGAATTGGTGAGTTCTTGCTCCGGGGAGGGCTCATTCTTCCCTTTCCGGGATTGAGACCACACCCTTAAAAGTAATCAAGCCCCCTCCTGAAGCACACAGGACCCATGTGATGTTGTATGAACAGCTGTCACATGGAGACAAAGTGTGCCGGTCGCACAAAAAGCAATACTAGGGTGCATGTAGCCCGAGACGGATGCGGAAGTTTCAAATATTCCACGTATGTTCGGTCACGAGAGGCTTATTAGAGAGGGCAACCACCCCAGACCCATAAACAGAAAATATTCGCTTCTTTATCCGAGAAGTTCGACGTCAAGTCCAATTGCACGCATGAAAAGGTTGACGTTTCCAAGTCGTTGACTTCCCATATCAGGGGGGAGCGTCTTGCTGTAGTTCACCGTCTCCATGACTCGGTCCCTGCCAAAGTGTTAGAATCATAATTACCAAAACTATAGGGAGTGAGGGAAAGCTTACTTGACTGCAATAACCAAGCGCTGCTGCTGCTCCGGGCTAGCTCCAATACCAACGGCCGCCAAGAACTGCCACACGTACATATCGTCGCCAGCGTTGATGGAAGCAGGGAAGATATCAGCAAGGATGGGCTCCAAAGTATCAAACAACACGTTAAACTTCTCAACCCATTGGTGCCAATCGTGTTCCTCAGCCTGTCCGGCCTCCTTGACAATCTCTGCGCGACTGAGCATCATGGTCAAGATACCCAGTCCGATACGAGTTTTGGACACCGTCTGCACGTGGGTCTGGGCAATGACCAATCCCAGAAGACCGATGATGATGTTAAACGGTGCTTCGCTGACATACATCAAGAGACTGGGCATCACAGCCTGCGAGAACAAGTCAACGGCCTCGCGCACATCTAGCGACGGCGTCTCGCCCGCTGCTTGTTGTGAGCGTCGAACAACATCCAATGTATCCAAGTGAACGACAATCATGGTGAGAATGGTGACCCGCTGTTCTTGGTCGATTTGGCGGAAAATACGGGGGATAGCTTTCTTGCCCTTGGGGTACGAGAGGAACGCGATGAACGGATGCGGGGTGTTGGCATTGGGGACGATCGGCTCCATGACTTTGAGAGCCTGCCATAACTTTTGGTTGAGCGAACGGACCTTCTGGCGCCATTCCATGTGCCGTTGAATCGCTTCAGGATCGTCCTCGTCCGGCGGGGGAGGCATGGTACGCTCCATGTCCTCCATGGCCATCAAATTGTTGTATACATTTTCGATGCTGTTCAGGATGAATTTCCGATCAGTGAGGCTTAGATCGGTCTGTGCCTTCTTAGTGGTCTTGGCTCCCTCCGAGCTCTCAGGACGTTTGATATTGAGCATCGTTCTCGGAGCCTTTGCGTTACTGAAAGAAATCTTGCCCAGACTACCCTCGATGATGAGTTGCTTATTCTTGGGCTTTGCCTTGGCTGCTTCCACTGCCCGCTGCACCTGCTGTTGCATCCGCTGCATGTGGTTGTCGGCGTTTTGTCCGTTTCTCCGCCCGCCGTGGCCACCAAAACGATTACCAGTCTGGAATAAATAGGTTTGCGCAAAGTGACCGAGAGGCTGGTGCGGATGCTGACGAGGAGCACCCCGAATCTGACTGTAGACCTGGTAGTAGAAATCCTCAGCCAAGACAGCCTCTGGATCCGAGTCTCCGACGTTTCCCGCAGCTGCCACCAGTTGCTGCAATTGAATCCGCGTAATGAAATTCTTGTCCTGCGGGGTCATCAAGCCGTTGAACCGCGAGAGGAGGAATATCTTGTGGTTACGCTTCGCACGCTTGGCATCTTCCAACAGGTATGCCATGCGTTGCTCTTCCGGTAGCTGCATCAGCTGCTGCGGATTGGTGATAACCGGCAGAGGATTGTTCGCACCTTGTAGAGCTTGCGGTGGCAGAGGTGGCTGCTGCTGCTGCTGCTGGGGCTGCTGCTGCTGAAGAGGCATCGGGGGCATTGCATGTCGCTGCGGCGGAGGTGCCATATGCTGTGGGTGGAAATTGGCATTCTGAAGGAGATGCAACGGGATGCCGGGAGGTGCTTGTGGAGGTAGTGGATAGGGCTCAGGAACCATCGGCTGAGGAAGATGTTGCAGCAACTGCGCTGGCGGGATGCCTTTGGCCAACTGGGCTTGCAAAATCTCCGGAGGGATCTGCGAGAATATTTCCGGCAACAAAGGCATCTGCTGGGGCGGGTAAAGCGGTTCGGGGATTCCTGGAGGTAGCGACACCGGTGGCTGAGCCAGCAATGCTGAACGAGCACTCGACTGGCGTAGCTGCGCTTCGACTTCTTCCAGACTCAATATCCTTCTAGCCGCCGGTGGCTCGTAGATGGGCTCTTCAGGCTTCTTCGATACCCCCCAAACACTGGATTTGGCCTGCAGGTCGGGAATATACCCGGGGTCCTCGTACTTCTCATACCCTGTCCGCTTGGGTTTTGGTTCTTGAACCGTGTTTGTCTGCGTGATAGTTTCCGCCACGCCTTCGGTCGGATACTGTAGGTTGTAACGGACTTGTTCTTCCCCAAATGCATCGGCCACCTGTGCTGTTCTGCCGAAGAAATCGAAATCCTTGCCTACGGGGCCATCACTATCACCTGCATCACCGAACGTGTCATCGTTGAACGCATCCTGGTCCTCATTGAGTCGGTCACCAAGACCATCGTACGTATCCTCGAAATCGATTCTGTAAAGTACAACAAGAAAGGATTAGCCATTTCATGTTCTTGTTTCTTATCCTAATTCCAAACGAGAGGAACTCTCACGCATCATCATCGTCGTCGTCGCCTTGCTGGCCCGCCGCTCTAGCACGAGCGACTTCGGCAAAGGGATCTGAGGCATCGAAAAACCCCTTTTTATTTGGAAGGGTAGTATCGAAGCCGAAGAAAGACATCTTCGGTCCAATGGCAGTGAATTGAAGGGGGTGGGAAGTGGAAAGCACTCAGCACGACATGGCGTTGGGGGGGAAATCCAATATTCTTGTGGTGCGGGATGAAGTGAGGTCTGATATCAGATAATGCCTGAGGCAGAAGGCGGTGTCGGAGTATCTACTATACTCTGTACTTGTGCTCTTCCTACTTGACAGCTCACGAGTAAATATGTATGTTTCAACGAAAGTCTATGATTGTGGAATCGAGCTAGTTCCGATGAGAATAATCATTCCAATTAGCGACAGGTTCAAGCACTCGAGCTGCTAACAATCTGACGTCCAGAGAGACAGTTCAAGCCAATGCACGACATCAAGAAGTTCTTTCCAGATGAGTCCTAATATCATGGATCGTGCTTTTCTCAACTGAGCTACCACTTTGTGCTCTGTACTCTGAACTCTGTACCTAATAAGTCTCTAAGACAATGCGCCGTGCCTATTGGTTTCCCGGGTTTATGGCCTTGAAGCCTGTATACTAGGAACGGTACGAACTAGACTTCTCACATATCAGGGCACAATTGGAGCTGTAGTTAACGGCGTTCGGATACTCTTGACGCTGGACGCTGGTTTGCCTGTTGCCACCGCAAAGGGCTCCAAACGAGTAACAAGGTATCACCATTGGGGGTTACCTGGATTCAACGAGTGATAATTCGAGCGAAATGATATCAATAGCTTGTCTTCAAATTTGAATCGATCCAGACGGGTTCTATTCTTCAAACATTGAATTTGCAAGGCTGCCGTCCCAGCAATAGGAATCCCAAACCAGTGGATACAGATGATCGTCGTTGATCTGAGCATGGGTATTTTTGACAGAAACGATGGAAGTCAGAACTGTCAGAACCGTTTCTATACTCCGTAGAGTGAATTCTTTTTTTTTTTTTTTTTTCCTTTCTGGGAAATCAGCAGAAGAACGGTGTCTCTCCAACGCCTCCGATGTCTCGCAGTTGAGGCTCGGGTACAGGTGCGTCTGTGTCTTGCGTGGCACGGCCACCTTTTACTATTTTCTTGTCCATTTCATCTTACAGCAAATCCTTCTTCCTGCTGTCGGCATCCTGGAACCACCGCCAGATCCTTTCTGACCCCTTCTATTCTATATTCTTTGTCTCTTTTCTCTGTCCTATTCTTTGATAGCCCGGCCCGTTCCACAGCAACCTGAGATACCAGTCATCCTTCCCGAGGCATTATCATTCCAGCCACTGTCCCCAACATTCAACTCTGGAAGGCTGAGGCTTACAATATCGGATGTCTCGAGGTCATATTTTAGCTGGATTGCGATTGTAGACGGAGAGAAAGAATATTACCTTGGTCTTTCGTTCTGCCGAATCGTCGCTCAGTTTCCCTATACGGTCCGCGTTTACGCCCCTCTATTTGCGATTTTCCTCATCGCGCCTGACCTTCTCCTGTCCGTCTTTTTTCAACCGTGTTTAACACGGATCTAACACATATCAATCATGTCTTCAGGACCGGTTAGATATGTCCGGTATCTGCTGTTCGCGGCGTTGGTGAGTTGTCTTGCGCCTTTCTCCCCTTACCCCTGTCGAAGCGCCATGCCGATAACTGACATTATGGGTGTTATGCTATCAGGGACTGGGTATCCTCTTTTTTATTTCGAGATCTGCGATTCCTATGCCCGATACTGCTACGCTATCAAAATTGAATCCGTCGACTTATAAAGGCAAAGGCTCCCTCACAGTGACCGGTGGGTCAGCAAGCGCATCGCAAGATAGCGCTACATTTTCCTATCCATCCAAGGCGCCCGAGTCGGAGAGCGTTATTGTTCGCCCGGAAACCCGTGTGAATGCGACTTTCGTGACGTTAGCTCGCAACTCGGATATATGGGATTTGGCACGGTCGATCCGACAAGTCGAGGACCGCTTCAACCGCAACTATCACTACGACTGGGTATTCTTGAATGACAAGGAATTTGATGATGATTTCAAGAAACTCACCACGTCGCTGGTCTCGGGGACAACACACTACGGAATCATCCCCAGAGAACACTGGTCATACCCCGACTGGGTCGACCAGGAGAAGGCAAAGAAGGCGCGACAGGAAATGGGGCAGAAGAAGATCATCTATGGCGACTCGGAGAGCTACCGTCACATGTGTCGCTATGAGTCTGGGTTCTTCTTCCGCCACCCATTGATGATGAACTACGAGTACTACTGGCGAGTGGAGCCCAGCATTGAGCTCTTTTGTGACATTGCCTACGACCCGTTCCGCTTCATGAAGGAGAACAACAAGAAGTACAGCTTCACGCTTAGTCTGTACGAGTATTATGAGACTATCCCTACTTTGTGGGATAGCGTGAAGAAGTTCATGGGTAACCACCCTGAACACATCGCATCTGGGAACTCTATGGACTTTTTGAGCGACGATGGTGGAAAGACCTACAACAAGTGTCACTTCGTAAGTTCCCTCCATAGTCCTTGTTCTTTTGGGTATGGTTAACGAGTTATAGTGGTCCAACTTTGAAATCGGAAGCCTGGAATGGCTGAGGTCGAAGGAGTACATTGACTATTTTGAATCCCTTGACCGCGATGGCGGTTTCTTCTATGAGCGATGGGGAGACGCACCCGTTCACTCGATTGCTGCTGGCATCCTCCTTAGCAAGCCAGAGATCCATTTCTGGAACGAGATTGCCTACTACCACGTTCCCTTTACCCACTGCCCGACAAGCGAGAAGATGAGGCTCGATCTGAGATGCCACTGCAACCCCGAGAATAACTTTGACTGGAAGGGATACTCATGTAAATCTTTGGTTCCTTTTGGCTTTGGTTGGCTCTTGCTAATACACCACTCTAGGCACCTCCCGTTACTTCCACGTCAATAACTTGCAAAAGCCGGAGGGTTACGAAGGTCAGCAATGACTGACCATACCTAAAATCGCATGATTGGCATTAGTTTTATTTGGCATTGGTAGCATTGGCTTTACAATGCGCAGGAGTGTCAGATCGAAGGTAATCCTTTGGGTGGACCAATTGATTGATAGATGGTTTTGAACCATTACAAATTGGATGCTGGATTTACAAAAGATACCTTCAGTCTCTTTATTTGGATTTAAAGCGATTGTTCTTCACCGTGTGTCTTAGTATATGGGCTTTTGTTTCTTCTTCGATTTTGACTTCATGCATGCAGAATTTCTTGTCATTTCATTCTATAGGCATTCGGATAACTAGCAAAATTACAAGCATTTTATTTCGGGTAAAGCCTAGTATACATAACTGTCAGATGCTGATGCAAACATAGCTGCAGGGCTCAGCACTCATGCTCAAGTCAGACATGACGGCCAGAAATACAGAACTGCATAATGCTAGTGGCGAGAGGAAGTATACTTGTATGCCTCCCATGTATACCAAGACCAATGCACAGCCGTGGCAAGCAAAAGAGAAAAAACATGCGTATATCAAGTTTCCGTGGCCCCTTTAAGCATTGACTTTGTAAAGCTAGTAATATTTGTATTTTTCTGTTCTATTTTCGCCTCTGGTCCAGCCCGCTGCCTTAAGCGTCATTGCGGCCTTTTCCCCTTTGAGAGAGAGACAAAAGAGACCTTCACTTCTCTTTCTTTTCTGCTTTTCTTTTTCCCTCTTCATTATCTCCATCCAGAATTGACTCTGGCTCTGGTCTCTTCCTTATCTTGTTTTGAAACTATCTTTGTTCTTCCTTAAGAAACCCCTTTTAGTCGTCTCTTTACTTTTTCTACCGCGTGGTGCTCAAATAGTCCACCCCAAACGCTCCTCCGGGTGATTCCTATGCGACAACTGATTGCTTTTCTTTCGTTCGCTCTCCAGTGAATCGTTCGCTTTCTTTTTTTTTTTCTTTTTTTTTTTTTTTTCACTTCATCTCTCTTTGCTTGTTTTTCTCTGTTTGGATCCTCGAACTCTCTTTCTCAATTTCCTCGTGGGTTCAGGCGCAGTTCCCCTCCCTACTCTCCCTCGATCGCTCGCTCTCTCCTCCACTCTCTCCTCCTTTTATCTCGCGCCCGTTGCCCATTCCCCCCATCGTCCGCTCTTTGACCTCTTTCGCCCATCTACCTCTATTTTCCTTCGTTCATACTGGAAACCAAGTCGATCGTGACCAGCGACCGCGGCGAACAAGTTTCACGAATAAACATAAGTCATCGTACATCCTAATATGTCGGCCAACGACAACAACAACAGCAACAACAACAACACCAACCTCCCCGAGCCGGGCGTCGCTCCAGCTGACACTGGGAACGGTCCTTTGCCTACGACCACCAACGAATCACAACCATCTTCCGGTCCAGTCGAAACTGCAAACAATGCAGCATCAGAACAAAGTCCTCAACAGACAATGGAGAATGCCGTGACTGCCGATACGAAGCCCACAGAAAGTGGCGAAAGCGCTGCGCCAAATGTTTCCACCACGACCAACGATACGACTGTCGCCTCGTCGAATGGTGCAGCCCAGACTGCCGCGGAAAAGACCAAAGAGCCGTCGCCGGAAGCTGCGGGTGCACATGCGAAAGAGGTGGAGAGCCCCAAGGACGAACAGCCAAAAGAAGATGAAGACTCCGGATCGTCGCTGGTGATCACTCTGCTGTTGACGTCGGGATCGCGACATCCGTTTAAGATTGATGGGAAATACCTACGCAAGCAGTCGGTCAATGTCGAAAACAATGACCCATTTGCCATGAGTGTCTATACTCTCAAGGAATTGATCTGGAGGGAATGGCGTTCAGGTAAGGATCCCCCATCCACATTTCTCGGAAAGAAATGCAGACCATTTGGCCGATGATTGGCTGCATGCGAGGTTGGCAAGTTGAAATGTGCTGAATGTGACCAATTATATGCAGACTGGGAATCGCGTCCGTCGTCACCTAGCTCCATCCGACTGATCTCGTTTGGGAAACTATTAGAAGATAAAGCACCTCTATCGGGTATGTAAACTCTAATGGAATAGCTATTCCGCTGTCATGGATGAAACTTGGCACTGACTTGCTTTTGATTAGACTCCAAATTTAACCGTGACGCACCCAACGTCGTTCACATGACAATTAAACCCCAGGAGCTTATCGATGAAGAGGACGCCGCTGGAGCCAAGGGCCAATCCATCCGGGAACGGGTCCCCAGCGTACGCAGCCCTGGATGTCGCTGTGTCATCCTCTAAACAGGGCATGCGTTTTTTACACGTTTTACAGGTTGATCATCCGCATTATCTTTCTCCATTATCGGTGTTGGGATACCGCATTCATCTGCCTTCTTTCCTTCTCTCTTTCTTTTTTCCTTTCCTCGTTTAGCTTTGCATTTCTTCCTTCTCAATCGCCTGGCGCAGGATATTCACTTGCCTTGTCTGGCTATCAAGCCCATGAGGCGGCGTTATGGATGTTCAATTTCAATTCCCTAATACTTGCTTGGGCAGCGCCCGGAGGACATGTTGCCTAGTTATTCCTCATCATTTCTTGTCCCCCTGTTCTATTCCCATAGTTGCGTATGTGAGTGGCTTGACTTGTCCCTTTTTACACTACACATCCTTGCACTGTGCTTATATATACCCTGTTTAACCTTGAGCTTGATATGTTTATTGTTGTTTTATATGGCAATTCTTTCAGTCAAGCTTTCTTCGCTCCAGTGTTTCTAGTTCTGTGTTCTCTTTTGATTTATTCCAGGATCTGGATCTTTATCTGCGTGTCTTTTTCTCTCTTTTCTTTTTCTTTATTGTTCCAATCTTTTAGATTGACGATTATCATGTACAAAGAGAATGGCTGAATATATGTTAATACATGGCTTATATCAAGAACACGTAAGGGCTCTAATGCAATAACTTGCTATATCACTTCGACTGATTTATTGTGATGATGGATAGAGGTAGTTATTTTCATATATGACACATCTTGTAACTGCGCCTGTATCAATCCCTAACCGCGAAGCATCATGAAGACGAATTCGTAAAGACAAAAACCGATAAAAAAAAAAAAAAGCCGGTCAAATCATTAATCCATGCGCAGTCTCTTCTCCATCTCATCGTGGAAGGTAGCAGGTTCCTTGAACTCGTCTCCTGCGGCGTATTAGCAAAACCATCATATAGAAAGAGTAAGACAAAAGAAAACAAACCTTGAAAAACATCCTCCCACCCAACCTCCGTATCCCTCCCCCCTAACACCAGAATATCCTCATGCACATTCCCACCCCGGCCACCACCAAGCACAGCAGGCTTAAACGTCCCATCCCTCACAATCTTCAACTCCATCCCACGCCTCACAGGCTCTGCAATTCCATACGCACGTCTCAAACCCTCCATCTTCATCGCATCCTGCGTCTGGCGCCACGCGAGGAGACGCGCCTCGAGAGGGTGCGCAGAGGACGGGATCGTGTTAGTGTTGGCGGAGGGGGGGCCATAGGGGGCTTGGGCGGTTAGTTTGGTACGGAGGGTGTCGGGGAGACCGGGGGCGGAGGGGGCGCCCTTTGAGGCGCGGGGGAGGGAGATGGGGATTTGTTGGCGGGTGGTTGTGTTGGATGTTTGGGTTGGGTGGTTTGGTTGAGGAGCGATGCGGAGGGACTGTCTTTCTGTTAGGTTTGGGTTCGAGATAGATATGGTTGATAGGTGGTGAGACGTGGCATACCATTATGGCGGTTGTAGAGATAGAGCACGTGTGTTTAAAGAAGAATATAGGCACGGAAATCAGATGTGGGATCTTGTTTCAAAAATGAAGAGGCCCCGATAGAAAGAAGATGAAGGTGAATCGGTGACGATGTTGGAGCTCGATAAAAGCAGCTTGCCATTACGACAGTCCCAGCTCCCCCGGTAACCCAAACACACCACACCCGCAAACCAGTCACGTGTAACTATCCAAAATTATCGCATCTCAACCCGACCCCCGATCCAATCTAACCAGCGATAACGCCTAACGCTCCAATAACGCCAAAATGCCACCCCTAATCTCCTCCCTCACCCTCCGTACCCTGCGAACAATCATCCAGCGCCCCTCCATCGCCGCCACCGCAATCAAAACAACCTCGTGCTTCCAACCTATCCTCCGCACACCCGCCGCCCTCGCCGGCTTCACAACAGCACGACTGACAATCGCACCAGCAGGCCCCTCCGCTCTCCTGCGCCGCCAATTCTCCACCTCCCCGTTCCGTCAGGCAACATGCAACCAGGTCCGTCGCGGGTGCCGAGTTTCGCAGCGGGCGCGGAGATCGAGGTCTCCGGCGCTGGTGGATAGGTCACAGATGAAGGGCGTTTGTTTGAAGACTGGTATTACGAAGCCGAAGAAGCCGAACTCGGGTGAAAGGAAGACGGCAAGAGTTAGGTTGAGTAGTGGGAAGGTCATTACGGCTTACATTCCGGGCGAGGGTATGTATTTTCCTTTTGTGGGAGTCGGTGGGAGAGAGGAAAGGAGAAACAGAAGGCTGACTGGGTCTAGGTCACAATGTCCAGCAGCACAGTGTAGTTCTGGTTCGTGGTGGCAGAGCTCAGGATTGTCCTGGTGTGAAATATCACTTAGTTCGTGGTGCTATGGATTTGGTATGTTTTCTATATATTCCCTTGCGACTATTTATCGACCCGTATACTAACGGCTTGTAGGGTGGTGTTGCCAGCCGTCTGACCAGCCGGTCGAAATACGGAACAAAGAAGCCCAAGAAGGACTAAAGGGATTGAATTGGATCCGGTGTTAGGGCACGAATGGATATGGTTTCATGAGTTTCTGTCATTGTACCATTCTTTGATATTATTGTACTGGGTTTCGTTATTACCATATCTTATTAGAAAAAGCGTGTATATTATGAGACAATTCTGTTATTCTGTTCGGGTGGTATTGTTCCCTTTCTACAAATATCCATAAATGGCCTTCGAACTCGAAGTGCAATGTACTTGTCACATTGTCACATGCATAGTGAAGAGGACCAGACCAACCTCGGGTTCTTCATATCCAGCCACAGATCCTGTCTATCAGTCCACTTTCTCTCAAAAAATTAGATCGTGCTGACCCAAATCAGTAATTAAGAAAGGCTGGTTCAAGAAGCGTCGGCCGCCAATGAGTAAATGACACACAATGGCATGGATAATGGGGACCCCAGGCTCGCTATTGTATCATTTTGTGTCTATCACTCGCCTAAGTCGGTGAGTATGGATTCCAAAAAAAGAAAATCTCGCTAACTCCATCGTTCAATTGGTGTCCATAAAAAGATATCCGTTTGCTCTAGTGTCGGCCAATGTGATCGAAGGTATGCTGGTGCCATTGTATACTATCTGAGTGTTAAAATCAACCCCTTTTCCATCGACGAGTTGGCTAACACCTAGTTTATCAAGGTCGACATAATCCAACCCCAGGTCAGGGACTTTCTCCTGGGCCAGACTTTTCCCGCTCCATTGTCACTTTCAATCTCAGATACTCTATTCCACTTGAGGTTCTTTAGTTCAGAGGATACCCGCTTCGTGGTACAGTCTCGTGCAAGGTGGCTAAGTTTCTGACAGTAAAAGCACTTCCCTCCCTCTATCAAACGTTCGCGATTGTTTGACGCACGGGCCTCAGCAGGAACAGTGCTCCGAAATGGTAAGATTTCCTTTCTGATGTAAATTTTATCCACTTCACAGACTTTGCTTCGAGTCGCCTCTTGTTGGTTGGAGAGAAGCTGAAGGTATGGCTCCTCTAGGTGCGATGGTTGATAACCTCAAAATTGCTTGTAATATGGGATACGGCATTAAAGAACTCCTGGGATGTTTCCTCACTGATGCTGGTGGAGACACACAGCTCCTGAAGCCTGTTGGTCGGTTTGTTAGAGATTATCCTTCCAATCATCCTCAGAGACTCCTGCTTCAGCAGCAAGGTACAGGAACTCAGACAGGAAATTATGGAACTTGTCAGTAGTCTTCAGGTACAATTTTCGGAACTGGCGCTTCACGGTAGTAACACGGTTAGGGTCGCTATATATTTTCTTCAAGTGATCAAGCATGTCTTTGGAGCCGGTGTACGGGTCCAAAATTTCATCTCACATTCGGGAGGTGATGTGCTTGCATGTTTTACCCTCATGGCAACTGGCTACGTATGCCATAGGAGTTGAGGTGTGTCAAAATGGTCAGCATTTTTAGCCAACTTCTGGCCCGTCAGCAACAACCAGTCTTCAAAGCGAAGTTCTTTTCCATCAGTCAACATTGAGAATCTGAAATCTTGGTAGGCTTTCGATTGTTCGTGGCCACTAGCAAGGGCTCTCGGCCAGCCCTACTGGGGCCAACGGCTTCATTGGGTCGAGCCATACTAGCTGAATTCTCTGGTTTGGTTCTGATTCGTTCTTCGATCGGTCGGCCGGTATGTGGGACACGCTAGCTTTGTTTTATAATAGGCTGATCGAACCAGTAAGGCAAGCGTGTGGGAAAAAATGGCGAGATTCTATATTATATCACGGGCTAGAGCTTGCCGTTTGCTCATATTGCTTTTTTGGCGGCGTTTGCAAAATCGGTAGTTGGCCGTTAGTCATTAATCACCACACTTCTTCCTCTCCAGGTTCGATATTGTCGTCGATAGGCTACCTAGTCTAGATATAAATATTGTTCGTTTTAACTACACTACTTATCGAGCCCGGAGCAGCCTCAGTCCATGACATACGCTAAGTAAAGGTGAAGATTCTCACCCAGAGGTATGTAAAGGGCTAGACCCCGGGAGCTATTGACTAGCTATATACAAGAAGAATTCAGCAGAGAGGAAAAGAGAAGAACACCTGCCGAGACAGGAGGCTAACATATAAAGGTTCACGCAAAAGTATCCTTAGCGCGGGACAAGCATCTCGCTAAAGTGTGCTTACGAGGATCTGCTCCGAGTGCTGACCTAGGCGTAACCTATCACGACGCAATAGCAAACATCTTTGTTTGTCTGCGCCTTTTGTACATCCCTCAACCAAATTATTTTCATACGTACAAATATAAAGACACTCAGTTGAGCAATTAAAGCATCAGCGATTAGTAAAGAAAATCTCATAGCAGACGCCGAAATTGGAGGAGTTCCGGACCTCCAAACACTCTAGATGGCTACACCCCGGAACCAACTACTCTCAAGCGATCCCCGAAGCGACAGAAACCGGAAACGCCTAGGATGTCTCCTAAACAGATGGTCATCCCGAGTCTCTCTCTCAACAACCCGCAGCTGCTCCCAGAGAGACCGAACAACACCCTCCTCATCCTCTGAGAGGCACTTTTCCAGTATATCGAACTGCCACCACTGCAGAGCACCACCGAGAAGCATTCATTTCTCCTATGGAACTCATTCTCAACCATATACGCATTATGCACTTTGCATTTCTTTTTGTCTCTTCAAAATGCTTTCGCAACAATTTCTTTAGTAGTTAGTTGATGGACGCCAGATTGCCTATATATAGGCCTTGCGATAGATAGTTTTCTCAAATAGAGTTCTTCTATTCATTCTGAATAGTGCCCAAGACATCCCACCGAGCATCATACTATAGTTAACAGCTCCTACATGGGCTTAGTCAACCACAAGAACTGATAAGCAAACCACTACAAGATGGAAATTGATGTAAAACTGATAGTATTGTACGGAGTCTCCGTAAGTTGAACCTAGAGGTAGTCGTAGTATGTAGGCAGTGGAAAGGAAGTCGTCTCCCGGACCGGAAAATCCTTCCTTCCGCTCCAACCCTATATCCGCCGCGGTCCATCCAAACCAGAATAGACTACTTGGAATGAGCTATAAGATGACGATGAGATGTGGGAGGCGAGCCTCTGGATGTAGACCACCCAATCGGTGAGCGTAAGCTCCATGGATGCGGTTGACATACGGTGATGCCAAAGTGGCAATGGTCATGCCAGCACCGATACCTAGAAAGGAAAACCCGGCAATGCCAGGGGTCCATTCCCAGGATTCCTCGTAAACGACGAAATAAGCGGTAAAGTTCAGGTAGAGAATGCCATAGATAAACGCCATGTAGAGGGGCAGAAGAAACAGGATTAGTTGAGTGAAGAGCATGATTCATGGCCGAATGAGATTCGTGTAAAATTGCTCTTGGACAGTCACGCGATTGACAGTTGCATCATGATCAGGATTATTATTACAACAGACTTTGTTCGTGATAAGTTTCGGATGAGAGGTCTCGGGTAGAAAGACAATTGTGGCTACATAGCCAGTGCCACTGAGGATCAGGATCACCCAGAAACACCACCTTCAATCAGTGTATTGATAGATGAATCCTCCGACAGTGGGCGCAGTGACAGTGCCAGGAAAGTTAGCTGCAGAGAACAGCGCCAATGGCACTGTGCGGTCACTCTGGAACCAAATATTTGTTATTGAACATCTGAGTTAGTTACCGTCGGCGAACCGAAGAAGCCCAAAAAAAAAATGGAAATATAATCATCGACGCAACATTGGGGGCTGAAGCACAGCCCATCTAAAATAGGGCAAAGAGGGTCAAAACCAATCGGAAGATGGCAGTAAGGCTCCTATAGAGATTAACGATGACCACCCAAAAACAAAGAAAGAAGGTCTTGGTTGGGTTTTTTTGGGGGGGGGGCAATGTTTGTTTTCCAACATACTAGGCTTCGGAAAGGGGCCCGAACAAAAAAGATCCACAAGCGAATCCCAAGAGGAAAGTGGTGATGTTTAATGTTGAAACCGCGGGAACATCCAAATTCATTGGCAATGGATGTAACGAGCGCAGTGTATATACTGGAGCAGAATGGTATGGTGGCTGCCATCAACACGAGAATCACAGTACATATCCCTGTTGGAGTTTCAAGGTCAGTCAGACTCCCTTTTGTTCTGCGGAGTTATGCTTACATTTTCTGCTGCTGATCCAATTCTTTCGGTCCTCGCCTCATTCTCTCTCAGGATGTCGTTGCACCGTTCGTCAAGGAAACACATCCACACAGGACAAATACAAATATGGATAAACACTTCACTGCACTGATAGGGACTACACAGACTCAAGTCATGCATTGTATAGCAGTGAATATAATAGAAGCATATTAAGAATCAAGTATCGCTGGCTATTTTTTTTAATGCTGGCTGCTAAGAGCATAAAAAAAAAAACCATTGTCTCCCGTCTATACCCAACCAACATATTGATAGAGCATCTCATTCCTTACACCTTCAGACCCATGGCGAACACCCAGGAGCCGGACTTTGCCAATCTTCCCCCCAAAGTCATCTTCATCGTCGCTCTTCCAGCTGGCAAACAGGTCGTTCAGCTGCTTGGTCACCATCGGGTCATCGCGGATCAAGAGCACAATTGCATCATAGCCTCCTGCGCCGGGAACGACACCACCAATGACGCCCTCAATTTCGGATGCAGCATCGAGTAGCTCAGTTTGCACAGCCGGTTCGATGGGCACCTGCGTTTTGCGGGTCATGGTGCGGATGTAAGCGCGGGTTTGTTGGATGTAGGTGCGGACGTCGGAAAAGTTGCTGTATGCACCTCCGTCGCGGCTCTGTGCGAGGCGTTTGAGTTCTGTCCGCAGGTTCTCATTGTTCGATTGAAGAGCTCCCCAGAGTGTGTCCGCTTCCGCCTGGTTGTTTTTCCGCCATTCCAAAACCTTCTTAACCATGGATGGGGTTTGCGAGCCGCATTCAACATCACACAGCACCATCTGCATACCACGAGGGAGCCTCATGCCGAAATCCACACATTCGGTGTCCCACGGATGTTGCTGGTTGACATCCTCCACAATTGCAAAAAGACGTTCTCCAAACCCAGGGGTTCCAACATCTCCGATGGACTCCAGAATGTCAGGCGAGAATCGCCGGTAAAGGCACGATCCGTAGATAGCGGCAGCAACATCGAAACCAGAACCGACCTTGCCCTGGGCCGCACAGTGTGCTGCCTGAGCCAGGTTATGAAGTTTGTCTCGGCCGAGACCAAGGTCTTCAGGCGACATGGTGCGATGGATGACTAGCGCAGACACTAGAGCGGTGACTAAAGCGGCTGAAGAGCCCAACCCTGTCTTATGTGCCTCGTGGAGTGGCACCCCAAAGCGTGTGAATTTGCTGCGGGGCTGCGACGCTGGGCCTCTCGAGAAGGCTGTCTCAGAATAGTAGTCGTTATCAGCCAAGATGGTGACGTGCAACGAGCCAAAATCTTTCGAGTCCGCGACATAACCGATATAAGTCAATGCGTAGTTTAGGGAGGTTTCGACAAAAGGGTTTGGTCGTCTGTTTCCGTTTAGCTTTGCAAGCAGTAGTTTGAGATTGTCTTCTTACCCATCTCCCTTCTGGACGACCTTTATCCCGCCGTTATCTTCATGGGCTTGGATCCGGTATTCCCACACAGCGTCCACGAATTGCGGTGATTGAACAATGATTGTGTCCTCATACTCTTCATCAGCAGCCTCTCCCAATGGTCTATTCAGATTCTGTAACCCATTGTTCACGAGCTGGTTGTCGGTATTAGGGCCGGAAGCTGCCCTGGGACGTGGCCTCCTCATCTGTTGAACGACGGCATGAATCCTGGCGTCCAGCGCAAAGACCGTACCGGTATATTCGCGATCGAGGACAAGGTAGCCACCAGACAATAGGACCTTTCCGGGGGCGGATAAGGCGGTGATAGACATGGTCAGGTAAGATTGAGTATTCGCGCGGGAGTTGGATGGCAGACTACAACAACTATATTGGAGTAAGTATACTGTGCAGGAGTAATGACATGAAGCTGGACCATACCTTAAGAGACGCCAATTCGGACGATATCAGCTACAAGATGTGAGACTGGCTATGTATTCTTCAGCCGATTCTAAAACCAACCAATGCCCCGCCTGGTGCAGTATTCCTGAAAGTAAGCAGAGATTAGAGGCAGAACAATAGACAGTTGGCAAAAGACACGTCACAACCAGCTGAATTGATGGGCGAATGCAGATACAGACTGGTCCAGACACGCTGAAGAAGGCACAGTAAACCAGGAAATCTGGTGTTTCTCGAATGTTGGCGATCTGGTGTGGCTGAAGCTAACTGTGGCTGGTTGATAAGGGTGTGGGTACGTGGCTTATCATGTGTGGCTCAGCAGAACAGAAACTAATATTACCTGATTGGGATGGATAACTGTGATTGGTCAATTGGTTACCGTCGGAAATCCTACATCGGAGAATTAAATCACCCAAGAAGTATTCCATACGGACTCTGTACATAGCTACGGACTCAATACGAACCCCGTACAAGGTGTAATATCTGGGGTAAGCTGCTACTCATGGCTAAGCGTCACAGAAATGATAATACATAGACTTCCATCTGTCCTAAGAATAACAAGCAAATGCCGCATCCTCGGGCAATCGGACATCCGGGAAACCGGCCAACCCCAGCCAGTCGGACTGAAGCATGCAAACTCCGGATCCCGAGCTAGCCCCGATTTGGCTGAGAAAGAAAAAAATCCGGAAGCGTGAGTCACCACCCCCCATTCTGCCGTATATTTCCGCTTAGACGCCCCAGGCACCCGGTCCGTCCCTTCCGAGAACACGCTGTGATTGGCTGGTGTAGCTCCGAGGTCAGCAGACCACCTGATTCTTTTGTATTTATGCTGGTTTGCGTCTTTGAGAAGCCTTCGTATTATTAACGGTTCTTAGGGTATGTCGTACTTATTTCTATACACACACTGGAGGGGATATTACATATAGACAGCACAGTGACGATTTTTGCTGTGGACTGCACAATACTCTTCTCCGTACTCCGAGTGACAGACATAATCGCACTGTTCAACCCGTGCCAAAGCGATCGGCACTATACCGCATTAGGACTAGTACTAACCGTCCATTCTCTTGATTCTCCCACACTCGACTTTCTTCTTCTCGTCTTTTCTTCCCTCTGCCAGAATCATCTCTGAACGTCTTCTGTTCATTCATTTCCTCAAAACTATCCTTATCTTAAATTTAGTCGCGCGTTTGTTTGACGGCCCCAACGTCGTCAAATGAACCTGCATCCGTTTCACCATTCTGATTGCAAGGTATGCTTTTATTGTGCTCACGGCATGACGGTGCTAACTCCTCCAGCATTGCCTCTTCTCACTGAAGAGGTCACCCGCTAGATAAATGGTGTTCAAACCATTCACCCATCTCGCGCGTCAAAGTTTCACCAAAGCTTTCACCCATGGTTATGCTCAGTCGGTAGTTGCGGCGTCGCAGTCGTCCTATGCGTCGTCGACCACCTTAAACCAACTCGCAAACCAACCCGCCAAACTCTCCCGTACCCAACTCCAGAATGTCTTCCAACCCTCGAGTTCTTCATCTGGTGCAGGAGCAAAGGCAAGTCAGGGTGGAGGTTCGGGTGATTATGGCTTAGCGGCCTACTATGCCGCCTGGCAACACGCCCAGCAAACTGGTGACGATAGCGATTGGAAACAGTTTCAGAATAAACAACGAATTGGCTGGAAACCGAACCCGAACGAAGTCGTAAATTTGAAGAATGGAGAGGACCAGAACCTTCCATCCGACGATTTTCGTGAATCGCCCCGCGTTAACAAAGCTTCCGCCAACGAGGATGTGAGCGCCAAGGTGGAGGAAGCTGTGGCCCGAGAAATTCAGATCCAGGAGGAACAGGCACAAGCGGAGGAAACCGCTAATGCCAAGGATGACTCGGGTGTCGAGGCGTTTCCCGACCTCCCAGAAGAGGAGGCGGCCATCTCCAACCTCGCTTCGGACAAAGCACGTGATGCTTCGGACCGGATTGTTGAGTTGGCTTCGGGTAACAAATACGCTGAGATTCCAGCTGCCTTTGAGACTCTACTCAAGGAGGGATTGACCCCCACGGTGAATGCTTACAATGCTTTGCTGGAGGCGGCTATTCGGCTCCATACCGATGTTTCTCAGGCCATTCCGAAAGCGCTTGATGTCTACTCGGACATGCTTCGTCGTAGGGTAGTACCCGACGAAGACACGTACCGGACTCTGGTTCAGTTATTCGTTACCCGCGCTCACGATGCCATCGAGGCCAAGGGAGCGCTGGAACACGACCGAGTTCGCTACGGTGGAATGGAAGAACCCGGCAAGTTCATGCTTCACTCGAGTGAATTGGAACATGATCTGCTTGTGGAAGACCATTCCCTTGGTATTGCCCTGAAGCTCTTCAAGACTGCGATTACCCGCCACCCCAATCTGGTATTCCCGTCTGACCTGTACCCGCGTCTGGTTACCGCTTGCGCAAAGGAGGGCAAGGTTGAGGATATGGTTCACATCTATGCCCACATGGAAAGCCACAAAGTGACTCCTCATGCCTCGATTTTTCCGTCCATGATTGAAGCTTTTGCCTCGATGGGAGATCTGCAGAGCGCTGTCGAGTGTTACAACGAGTACCGAACTTTGGCTGTTTCAGACGACAGCGGTGTCTTCAGCGTTATCCAACGTCTGGATGGTGAGGTGTATGCGGCCGTGATCCGGGCATACCTGTCTTGCGGCAAAGAGGAGGCTGCCCAGCGCTTCCTCGAGCGTATTCGTTCGTCCTTTGAGGTGGCCGAAAACCGCGAGGTTCGTCAGGGAGCCGTTGAATCGGTCATCGCACATAACGCCACGGTCCGTCACTATCTTCAATCGGGCCAGCATGAGAAGGCTCTTAAGGAAGCCGAGGCACAGTTGAAGGACGAGGCATTGGTTCAAGCGATGGCAGAGATCTGTGTTGCGGCGGCCGACGCTGGGAGCATTCAAACCGCCACTGAAGCATACGATCACCTCCCGTCCGACGAAGCCCGCCAGGGATCCGCGGTTTCAATGCTGGCGTTGCATGTTCGCCAAGGCAATGTGCCGGCGGCCCGGCCCTTCTGGCATCTGCTGACGTCCGCAGGTCAGGCAACGTCGGACATGGTTCAGCCGACGACCATGTATTCGGTCGCCCTGCTGAAGAGTGGCCAGATCGACGAGGCTCTAGTCGAGGCCCGCAATATGTTCGCTCGCATCCGCTCCGCCGTCCCCAACATCAACAACAATCTTGTCGCCTCTGTTCGTGAACAAATCAACGAATCTATCGACCTCATCGGCCGGGTCCTGATGCAGAAGATGGGCCCTGCCATTCCTCCTCAGGCGGCCATGGTTCTCCTCTGGTCTATGGTCGAGAATGGAGGATTGTTGTCGCCAGTGGCAGACCACGCGGTCGCTAGCCTCGGTCCCATGGCTATTTCTCAACTCATCCCTCGCGACCTTCTTCTAATCCTTCAGGTCCAGGCTGGTATGCTGATCAACAACCGCGCCATGCCCTTTGATGTCTCCCACCAGGTCCGTTTTGCCCACTTGCTTGAGGTTGCCATGTCCACTGGCCTTCCACTGGATCAATTCACTACTGGCCTCGTTGACCAGGCTGCTTCCAGCCTGTTCACCTGCCGTCCTGATGTGGTTCAGCGCTGGCATGATCACCTGGGTTTGACGTCAAGCCCGTCGTCCTTCGTCTCCGACCGTCGCACCCCGGTATCGGAGCCTTCCACTGGGATGAGCTCCATGCCTGAAGACTCTTTCGACCCTTACGCTTATACCACCGACTTCCGTGGATCTGCCCTCATCGCCGATCAGTTGGAGAGCACCGGCCGTCTCGAATCTCACTTGAACGATGCGTTGCTCCGTCTCAAGAACATGCGCCGCACTGGACGTCACCCTCGCTACATCACCTACGCCAAGCTGATCACTGCTGCTGCCAAGGTTAACCGCGTCGATCTAGTCAATGAGATTTGCTCCATGGCCCGACGTGATGTGCCACTTACTGCTCAGTACCACGCGGTCAAGTACGGTTGGGTCTCGATTTTCGATGCCATGGTCGCCGCCTGCCTCACCCTTGGGGACCGCAAGCTGGCTTCAAAGTTCCACCAGGAGCTTCTGGATCTTGGTGCTGCTCCTTCGGCCAACACATTCGGTCTCTACATCACGACGCTCAAGGAATCTACCAAGACGTTCGACGAGGCTACTGAAGCTTTGAAAATCTTCCACCGTGCCGTCGCCGAAGGTGTCGAGCCGACCTCTTTCCTGTATAACGCGCTCATTGGCAAGCTTGGCAAGGCCCGTCGGATCGATGACTGCCTGATTTACTTTGCTGAAATGCGTGCCAACAACGTCCGCCCCACTAGTGTAACCTATGGTACTATCGTTAACGCACTATGCCGTGTCAGCGATGAGCGCTTTGCCGAAGAGATGTTCGAGGAGATGGAGTCGATGCCCAACTACAAGCCCCGACCGGCCCCGTACAACTCGATGATCCAATACTTCCTCAACACCAAACGCGACCGCAGCAAGGTGCTGGCCTACTATGAGCGCATGCAGTCCCGCAAGATTGCGCCCACGATGCACACCTACAAATTGCTCATCGATGCGCATGCTTCTTTGGAGCCGGTCGATATGGCTGCCGCTGAGAAGGTGCTGGAGACAATCAAGTCGACTGGTCAGCACCCCGAAGCGGTTCACTACGCATCCCTCATTCACGCCAAGGGCTGTGTGATGCACGACATTGATGCAGCGCGCGAGGTCTTCCAGTCTGTTGTGTCAAGCGGCAAGGTCCGTCTGCAGCCTTGTTTGTACCAGGCCCTCCTCGAGGCGATGGTGACCAACCGTCGGGTGCATGAGACTAGCGATATTGTCAAGGGCATGGCCGATCGCAAGGTGGACATGACTGCTTATATTGCCAACACTTTGATCAACGGCTGGGCTGCTGAGAGTGACGTTGCCAAGGCCAAGGCTATCTATGACAGCATTGGCATTAACAAGCGTGAGCCCAGTACCTACGAGGCCATGACCCGTGCTTTCCTGGCTGCTGAGGACCGTGATGGAGCCTCTAGCATTGTCAAGGAGATGCTGTCCCGTGGATATCCTCCTGCCGTGGCCAACAAGATCCTGGATCTGGTTGGAGAGACTACCGCAGTTAATGCTGCCATCTAAACTCATTTCTTTATACCATTTCTTTCTAAATCTTTTCTAATATGTCTGACATCTGTCACCAGGGCTGGATCCCTATTTTTCTGTTTCCAGTCCGATGGCCTTTGCATAGGCATTTTGGGAGGTAACATTCGGTTTTCTCTTTTCTTCACGTTTGATATCCTTTGGTTTTGCATTCAGCGAGCGGGGCGATAAAAAAAAATGGCGTTATAGGTTTTGATTTCAAAAGAAAGAAAATGACTATATCTGGTTTTATAATGATGGCGTTTGCATGTATGTATACCACGGGTTATGTTTTTCTTTCTCGTTTTATAGACGACTCTCAACTCCTCTTCAAGGATGGAAATATATGCATTTGCTATCCTCAATGGTTTACAGTGAGTCTTGATTATTCAGTAGTCTTACTCTCATGCCGTCTGCATAGAATGGAGTAGTATGGCTAAAAAGGTAACACCCACCCGCTAACCCCGCCGCATTCACATTCCGATTTCTTCCTCTCACCACCACCGCGCAGGTTGAAGATATAGTCTCTCCTTTATACTCCTATTATTGTTAATTACAGTATATGTTTATTCTTCGTCGACCAGTCGGTCGCATCTACCCTCATCGCATACTATTGCAATCGCACCGTTTCTTCTTAATGACGTCCGAATCAGCTCGCAAGACCAGCATGGGAGCAGACCACGATCACGAGTCCCGGAGGCCAAAAAAACTAATCTGTACATTTCAAGAGGACGATTAATGATGGGAGAGAGCCAGGCTAACAATAAACCCAAACAGTCGCCCCAGGAGACATCCAAGCAACCCCCGACCTCAAAATCTCATCCTCCGAAACCTCCGACCCCTCAGCGTCCGGCTCAAACCCCCACCCCTCTGCCATTCATGATGCCGTCCAAGAACAAGAACAGGAACAAGAAACCCTCCGCTCCGAAATCTCAACTCCCGACTCAACCACCGAGCAACAACTCGTCTCCCACCCGTCCCGCGCCCACCAGTTCATCCGCAATCCCCCATTAACAATTTCTCAAATCCACCCCTCCAACCCGCTCCATCAGTTTCACACCTGGTTCCGCGATCCGAGACTCACGCCGTCGCTTGCGCCGGAAACGTGTACGCTTGCGACGGCGTCGCTGCCGTCGGGACGGGTTAGTGCGCGGATGGTGTATTTGAAGGAGTTGGACGAAAGGGGGTGGGTTGTGTATAGTAACTGGGGGAGCAGGGAGGGGAAGGGCGGGCAAGTTTTTGGTGCTGATGATGGGGAAGGGCTCGACCATCTGAGGAATAAATGGGGTGCGTTGACGTTCGCGTGGTCGACTGTTGAGCGACAGGTGCGAATCGAGGGTCTTCTGGAAAGACTTACCCGTGAAGAGAGCGAGATGTACTGGCGCACACGAGAGCGTGAGAGCCAAATCGGCGCATGGGCGAGCTGGCAGAGTAAAGTCCTCTGGTCCGCTGAGCCAGACACCCTGCTTGAAACCCGCCGGCAGAGTCTTGCCGAGAAACCAGAGGTTCCAGCGGACGTGGACGAGACGGATATCCCAGATGGGCGTGCTGTGCTAGAGCAAAGAGTAAACGAGGTGAGGGAAAGGTTCAAGGATATGGAGGAGATTCCGCTGCCACCGTTCTGGGGTGGTGTTAGGTTGGTGCCGGAAAGTGTGGAGTTCTGGCAAGGGAGGAAGAGTCGGTTGCATGATCGGTTTCGGTATGTGAGGGTACATGAGCGCGATGAGGAGGATGGGGAGTCGTTGTATAGGTGGAGGATTCAGAGGCTTTCTCCGTAGTTGGGCATTCTAGAATAGAGTATTAGTGTATAGATATATCTCTATTCGGTAGCCATGACAAATCCCCGGATCGTCGATCAACTTCACGTCACGTTTCCTGTTCAACTACATATCAATACAAACATCTATATACAAAGGCTCAATTAAACCACTATGGCTCAAAAGCAACAAGAAAAACAGCAAGAAAAGCAAGAACAGCCGCAACAAACCCACCAACCACGCTGGCTCCTTCTAGCCATCGCCAGCGGCACCTTTGCCGCCATGAATGGGGTATTCGCCAAATTGTACGTCCATCATAGATAACAACGGGTGTATACCGATTGCTAATAGTAAATAGAACAACAGATACGCAAACCGCCTCTCTGACAAAATTCCTAAATCCCAATGGCAATTCCACGCTGGAATTGGTTATCCGGGGTGTATGTCTCCCTTTCCCTTCCCATCCCTCAACCACTAACCCATACATACCAAGCCAACCCCAAAACAATAACTAACAAAAACAGACCTTCCTCGCCTTAAACATGCTCAGCAATATAATAATGTGGGCTCTTTTCACACGCGCCCTCACCGCATCCCCCTCCACAACCAAAGTCTCCATTACCAATACGTCGGCGAATTTCCTGGCTACGGCGATGCTGGGGATGCTTGTTTTTAAGGAATCTGTTGGTGGACTTTGGTGGGTTGGGGCGGGGATGATGGGGGTTGGGTGTATTCTTGTGGGGATGAGGGATGCTTAGTATTCCTTTTACCTGTGCTGGTTGTGTGTGGTATGGGAAGTAGTGGGTGGTATGAGGATGCCAGATCCTGGTCTAATATTGGTGTGTATGTACTATACAAGCGAAAGCAAATAGCAAATAAACAAGGTAGTAAAGTTTGCTGCTGTATTATCGTCTCTCTTCCAACTCAACAAGTCCCTCATCATCCTCCGTCCCGTCCAGTATACGATTCGTCTCGTGGGGCTCAAACCCATCCGCACCCGGTCGAGCACGTGTAGTCGCATTTGCAGACGTGGTCTGCCACCAGGGTAATTTCCCGCGTATCCTCTGCATGAAACTCCACACCTTATCTTCCAGTGACGGGGCTTCTGGGTTGCGCGCATTTCCATTTCCAGGGCTGTTGTCCCCATACGTATCAGGCCCATTCGTCGCTGCCAGGGCAAGTTCCTCTGCTTCGACCTTGAACTGATACTTCAAGCAGTCCTTGACAGTGACCAGGCCCATGATGCGGCCGCGGTGCTCAACGAGGATAACACGGGGTCCCATTTTCTTGAAGATTTCCATTACCGTTTCGAGGGGGAGACGCGGGTGGACAGTAAGCGGTGTATGATCGACATACCGGCTGAAGTCGACATGGTTCGCGCCCACGCTTGACTGGATCCCGTCGAATGTATCGTTGTTTCTCGACGATACAGATGCCCTCCGGACGACCGTTGCTTCCGCAGCTTCCTTGGTAAACACGCACTGTGCATTCGGCGCAAGAATGCCCTCATTCCGCGCGCGATCAATAGCATATCGCAGCTCTGTACGCCCGATGTATCCAACGAGGATCTTATTCGTGCGGTCCTCGACGATCGGGAATCCTTGGAATTTATTATCGCCTAGAAGACGCTCGGCTTCGCGGACGGGAAAGTCAGAGGCCGGGAGGGCTACTGGGTCGGCAGTCATGGCGTGGGAGACGGGGACGTTGAAGACGTGGTCTTCTTTGTTGTCGAGGAAGGGGAAGCCGTTGGACCAAATCATGCGGTCTGCTATACCACCGTTGCCGAAGCGGTCGCTTACGGCTTTGGTTACGCCCACAACGATCTAGGTGGTTAGAATGTAGTGGCAGGTGAGGTTAGGATTGACTCACCATAGTGGGAAGGATGTAGGTCAGTGCCCCAGTGAGCTCGAACATGATGACAGTTACGGAAATAGTCAAATGCATGATCCCACTGAGGGCTGCGGCTGCACCCAGGAAAGCGTATGTTCCTGGCGTAATACAGGGAACATCAGGCTCGCAGTTTGCGAAAAAAGAGGAATCCGGGAAAGATTCATGTAGGGCCTGGACGAGGATTCCCACCAGACGACCAAACGATGCACCGATAGCCATCGACGGCACGAAGATACCAGCAGGCACTTTGCAGCCGTAGGATATGATAACCAAGAATATGCGAAGGAGAGTCGCAATGGACAATGAAAGGACCATGCCCCATCGGTTCTTAGCACTGTTCATCGTTAGAGAATTTGCAGAATGATTTGACCACGATACTTACTCGCAAAGACCGTTGTAATCGTGAGCACCCTCGCATTCCCGGAACAGAATTTCCATCATTTCCGTCATGTTTATTCTCAAAAACATGTTCGGGAAGCAGAGAACAGCCGTTATGCCAGCCAGGACTACAGATTCTGTGATGGGATATTGCGACAGGTACTTCTTCCTGAATGCCTGAACATGGAGGTTCCATTTGATCACGAATGCTCCGTATAGCCCGCCAAACACACCGAGACACACGAAAAATATCAACTCGAAAAAGTGCCAAGTGCGGTCGTATTGGACCTGGAACATGACCAACTGTCCGGTCCGGAAAGGATTCATTGCAGCCAGTACACTTGTCGCAACCAAAGCGCAGAAGTAACTCCGCCAAAGAGTCTTGAGAGGAAAGTACGACGCCATTTCCTAAGACAGTTAGCATTGCCCACTCATTGAAACGGTAGAAGCGCACCTCTAGCGAGAATAAGACACCTCCAATCGGACTGCCAAAAGCCACCGCTACACCAGCAGCAGCCGTCGCCGTCAAGACCTCCCGGGTCTTGGAAGCATTCTGCCTATACTTGCTAAAGAAGCGCGATATAACATTCCCCGTGCAGACGGCAAAATGCACACTTGGACCTTCTTTACCAACTGAAAGACCGGAGGCAATAGCCAATGGCAATCCGATGGACTTAATCAACAACGTCCACGCGCCCAGGAACCCCTTCATGACGAATCCAGCAATGATGCATTTTATCTCTGAAATACCGGATCCTGCAGCGTATGGCGCGAATGACTTGACCAAAGTTGCGGAGATGAAAGCAAAGAGGATCTATCGTCTCTAGTTAGTCCAGCCATCCAGGTTTGCACGGGGCGCAACATACCGCAAAGAAGAAATAGATAATATAGTTCAAGAACCAAAATGGCGTCCAGTGTTTCCATTCAGGACACCCACCCTCAGCGCCCCAGCAACAAAACTGCTCATTCAGGTAGAACCCAGTAGTACAATACCCCAATTTAACATCCGACAACCACTCCGTAATAATATTCAAAAGCGCTGAATTCAACCCAATTGCCGCACCCACAATTGTAACAACAAGCCACGCCTGACCAGCATCGTACGACTCGCTCACTTTCCGTCTCCATCCAAAGGCACCCTCATGTTCCCAAAACCCGAAGCCTTCTCGGCGTTTCGCTCGTCTCCGCGCTTGTTCGTGTACTGCATCTTGAACCCAGTCAATCGTTGTAAAGTCTTCGTAGCGCTTGATTTCGCCGATTTCTTCTGTTATCAGGGGTGGCTGGCCATTGTCGTTGGCGGAAGGTCGATGCGACTCGGCGGCGGGCGAGGAAACGGATAGGCCTGAGGTTCTCCTCCAACCCTGTCGCTCGGATGCGACTGAGGGAGAATGGATGGATATTGAAGAGGTACGAGTTGGGATCATACCATCGGTTGGGCATGCGAGGGGGGCATAATCATAATCGAGGTCTGCTGTTGCGATGCGATAGTTGTCGAGACGAGGAGCGATATACTGCCCGCCCACGTGAGTGAAGCTTTTCCGTTTTAGATAAGATGTGATTCAAGGTGAAAAAGAGTTGTAAGGGACACTTTCAAAATAATATGATATTTTCCTAGTGTTTGATAATAAAGAACTATTGTACCTTGGCGAATTGAAACAGTGTCTGGTACAGTAGTTGGGAGTTGTCCCATTGAGCGCCGAACGCGCTCCGCGATTTCTTACAGCGACACGACTTCCCGACAACGAAGCCACCAACCCATCCCAGTCGACTCACAATATCTTGCTTGTACCGATATTCTACGTGCTTTTTGTACCCAGGATTTCAAATATAGCAGCATGTCTTCCAAAGACGTCCCCGAACTCTCCGATGAAATCACCGGCCAGAGCGCTCTTCCCAGTGAGTGAAACCGCAAGAATACGTTTAGATACAAATCACTGACCAGTTCTTTCTACTACTGCAGTCTCTCGGATAAAGAAGATCATTCAACTGGACGACGATATCGTACAATGTTCGACCAACGCTACATTTGTGATCTCCGTGGCCACGGTTCGTCCTCGTCCCTCTTCCTGCTAAGTGGACTCTGGTTAATTATTCCCGATGCTGTACAGGAAATGTTCATCCAATACCTCGCAGAGCAAGGGCATAACGTCGTCAAATCCGAACGGAAACCACGAAAGACCATACAATACAAGGACTTAGGTCAGTTACTGACTTGACCTGATACAAACCATAACACGAGGCTAATACGCTACAAATAGCTACGGCAGTTTCCCGGATAGACAGCCTCGAATTTCTCTCCGACGTGATCCCCAAGACCACCACTTATAAGCAATTCAAAGAGAAGAAGGCGAAGGAGGGCCCCGTGAAATCCGGCGGAATCGAAAAGGGACAGCGCACACTGAACGGAACCAAGTCGTCGAAGCCGAAGTCCTTGAAACCGAAAGTGAACGGGGATTCCATGGAGCAGGATGGGCCGTCGATGGAGGAACCATTGCGGAGTTCTGGGGCACCGATTACTTTGGTTGTGGATCGGACTGTCGAGGGGGTATCTAAAGAGCAGGACCGTGACGTGGAAATGACCGATCAATGAAAGGTAATAATATCTGGGTATTGCATGGAGTTTGGTGTTGGGTATATTCGTTTGGTTGTTCTGTTTGGTGGTTTTGTGCGATGTGTCATGACTGCATTAGTTCCCTGGACTATCAGATTCTGCCGGTAGATTTCAATCAACAACATCCTGATAAAAAAGAAGAATGAAGCATTGTGTATAGAATGGAAAAACAGTCTGTATAGTCCTCTCTAAGAAATGCAGTGTGGCTTAGTCAGCCATCAGCCAATGAGCGCCCCCGTGATTCCGAAGCGAAGGCTCTGGTTCGACCGACTTGGTCCGTATGCCGTTCCGACTTCACCTCGAAAGAACTTCCTGACTTCATTCCCACCAACACCCCCGTCCATCTCCTCCCTCCCACACCCGCCACGACCGCAATTGTTATCCTCAATTGCTTTCCCCCCTCTCGCCCGTCATGGCTCTCTCCGCCGCTTCCGGTTCTATGCTGCGCGTTTGCGCTCGCCAGCAGCTGCCCACCACCTCCCGCGCCGCCATCGCCTCCTGCCAACAACAGAGGGGAGTCGCTTCGTCGTTCGACAGCCCCTTCGGCCCCGCCTCTAAGGACTCCACCTACAAGATCCCCGACTTCAGCAAGTACCAGAGCAAGAAGAGTCCTCGTTCGAACCAGGTCTTCTCCTACTTCATGGCCGGTACCATGGGTTTGGCTTCCGCTGTCGGCGCCAAGGCTACTGTTCAGGGTAGGTTTGATATGATTTTAGAGGACCCGAAATAAAGGATATCGAGAAAAATGGAACTATAATTGGGACGGAGGGATATATGGTTGTCGTTGTCGCACGGGCAGAGGGCTGATTGCGAATCCTACAGACTTCTTGGTGAACATGTCCGCCTCCGCTGATGTCCTGGCCCAAGCCAAGGTTGAGGTTGGCCTTGGTGCCATCCCTGAGGGCAAGAACGTATGTTTCTTCCGCTGGTTTTTCGTGGCAACGACGATCAATCTAACCTGTGAAATAGGTCATCATCAAATGGCGTGGCAAGCCCGTGTTCATCCGTCACCGTACCCAGGAAGAAATCGATGAGGCCAACAAAATCGACGTTGCTTCCCTCCGTGACCCCCAGGCCGATGAGGAGCGTGTGCAGGATCCCAAGTGGCTGGTTATGCTTGGTACGTTTGGATTGCGGATTGTAACGGAATCAACAACGCAAGGCTAATCTCATATTCTTCAGGTGTCTGCACACACCTTGGTTGTGTCCCCATTGGCGAAGCTGGTGACTTTGGTGGCTGGTTCTGCCCTTGCCACGGTTCTCACTACGATATCTCCGGCCGTATCAGGAAGGGCCCTGCTCCTCTCAATCTCGAGGTTCCTTCGTACAACTTCCACGACGATGATACCATGGTCATCGGTTAAACGATGGCGAGAAAAAGATATGGATTCGTTGATTGGGAACGATGTGAATAGCATCATAGACCGTTGGACACGAGAATGGGAAGATAGAAAGGTTTGTGTGTATGTTTTTGCATCTCTTCTTTCATGTCTTTTGTCAAGATTTGAAAAAGAGATCTTTTGTTTTAATAGGTATGGACAAAAATGAGCCGCATGTTTCTTTTTCTACCAGGTTATGCTCATAGAGCCTGTCTGTATCACAACCCTCGCTGTCTGTGGAGAGTCAACAGGGAGGGCTATAGGCATATATTCCTTACCGCGTTGCTTTCCTGATACCTACAGTACAGTCGACTACCCTGTCCTTATATATTTAGCATGCAAGTTTATTCCTTTTGTTCAATGTTCAATGTAAATGTATTTTTCATCTCTTCATCATACATCATACCCATAATCAACAAAAACAAGACAAAACATAGTCATTCAATCGTATACAACCAACCATCCATCCACTATCCTTCCACCCTGTCCAATTGTACAAGAAAGGGACTATCTAAGCATCTCTATCACTGGAAAGAAAGAAATATACAGTCATAACATGTGAAAACCTGATCTGATATGACACAATATGGCACAGCATGGCATACAAGATGGATTATAATATAAACAGGAAAGAAAAGAAACCAACCAACATACATACAACCTGTGGTCTTTCTTTTTTCTTTTGGTTCTTGGGTGTAAGTGGAAGGCCTACCGCGGTCGAATAAGCGCAATCACTAGACCCATAACCGCCGCACCGGCCGCAGCACTCTGCACGGCAACGGTGGTAAGATCATGCTGTGTGATGAGGATAAGGGTACGAGAGCTGAGAAGGTCGTCGAGGGTGCGACGCCACGAGTCGACAGTTGTAGAGGGAGGGGAGATGTGCGAGAGTTGGGACTTGCTGAAGTCGAGATAAGTCTGGTCTGTTTGTGTTGCTGCAGAGGCAGGGATTTCGGATGTTTGTTCCTGAACGGAGTCCTTGGTTTGCGTGGCGGCAGTGGCGGTAGCTGTAGCCGCGGCTGTAGCGGCCGCGAGTTGTTGCTGGTGCTCTTCGTAGGTGAGGGCTTTTTCCTTCTCCAGGGCTTCGATGACTTTTTCTTCGAAGCCCTTGACGAGTCGCTTGCGGCGCCAGGGTTCCACGCCGATTTGGAAGATGAGGAAGAGGAAGACGTTGACACCCATTAATCCCCATGTACCCCAGGTACTCATGCGGCGGATTTTGTCAGACCAGACCTGCTCTTCGTGGTACCGGGAGAGGATGCTTCTGCTCAATTTTGTCGCTGATTCTTCGGCTTCGCGCTCGGCTTTGGAGAGCGCTTCTTGGGCATCGACTTCGGCGACCTCGTTGGTGTGGTCGTTGCGGTAGAGGTGAGTAAAGCGCTCGAGATCGGAGGCGGACCAGGCGTGTTTCCGTTGGAGGAGTTCGTTGACTTCGCGTTGGGAGGTGGAGCGGCGGTTGATAGCGGATGCGTAGTCGTCTTTTGCTTCGCGGACGTGACGACGAGCGGCTCGAAGGCGTTCCTCTAAACCAATTGTCAGAGGTATTACCAATTCATATGGTGTTGGAAGACATACCTTGGGTCTCAATTTCCTTTTTCAATGCCTCAATAGACGAATACCCAGTCAAATCATTCAGCCGCTGCCCTGCCACGAAAACATTCGATTGCAAATTATCCATCATCTCTGTGAACTGCTTTGAATACCGTGACCTGCGGTTTTCCAGATACGACGGAAGGCCACCTCCCTTGCCATTGCCACTTTCGATATCCTTGTCCTTCTTTCCGTCCAAACCCTGCCTCTGCGCATGCTGTGCATTCTCAGCACTCACCCCGCTCGCAAATAAATCCCGTTGCTGACTCTCAGTATTCAAATTCGCATGCACATCATTCGACTTGGGCACGTCTGCTTCCTGCGGCAGCGTAAAAGCCAAGTTATGTTCCGAGCTTTCTTTTGGAGCCGAAGCCGGGGCTGAAGCTGAAGCTTCCTCAGCCTCCGCCTTTGTACCACCCTCCTTCACATTATTATTTCTTTCTGATTCTTGAGAGTAGAATCGAACATGTGAATGGAATTGACGCCGTCGACCAGCCGAAAATCCCAATATCAATTCATTATTCCCCTTGAGCAGGGCGCTCGGAGCAGCGGACGGAATGCGTATCGGACGGGTAGCGGTAGTAGCGGTGGTAGTAGTAGACCTCGACAACGTAGAGAGTCCCGGGGCCTTGAGCGACTGCCGGAGCAGCAATGGCATGGACTGCATGACCAGTGTCAATGGCCACGGCGGGATGCGAGTCAACCAGTTGCTTTTTTTATGTATGTGTTTTGACTCGAGCCGTAAGAACAGAATCGGGTGGAAATTGGTGGAGGAGGGATATTCCCGGCAGCTGAAAGCGGTGCGCAGCTGGCGTCGGAAGGGCGGTGGCGGTCTCTTTTCGAACTGAGCTTCAGCCCGACACGGCTAGTGGTTTTGATATTTGGAAATAGTGATGTGTTAGGAGGTGCTAACGAAGAATTATTACTCAGTGCAGCTCGCACAGTTCGCTATTTTGTAGGAAATCAGCCCTGGTGGCTTAATTGGTGATCGATTTCTGTGTCTTACCCCACATCAGCTTCGGATATATATCGATGGCTGGGCTTCAATACCCTACCAGAGTGAAGCAATTGAACAGATGCAGGTACCCATAATGATATGGATTGGGCGCCATGGATTGATCACTACAAATATACTATGGATGTCGAGACAGATAACAAACTCATGATCCCACAAATTCAATGAACAAGTTTAACGATAGGCCAACCACTCGATGGCAGCTATGGGAAAAGAAGGAAAGAAAGACACAAAGTGAAAGAAGCATCCGAGTGCAAAAACCATGCCGATACAACTCCAAATAATTAACCCGGAAACAAAAGGAAAAGAGCAAGCGAGTGAAGATACAAGGGTATTGTGAACTGGCCAAAACCATGTATGGGTATCCTTCATATTTCTCACCACTAGTACAAAGTACTTAGTCCTGCGTCTGCACCTTATGATCCCCCTTCACAGCCTCAGCATACGTAGGCGGAGCATGAGCATGACCCTCGCTGCTGCCCTGACCACCATCACCACCGTGTGGCTCATCAGAGTATGGTGCGGGAGCAGGCGCATTCTTGGAAGCTGGTGCACCAGGCTGGTTTCCAACAGTACCGTAGGTTCTCCCAGTAGGAAGGTTTTGGTAGGGCGCGCGGGAAACGTAGTAGTATGTCACGCGCCCTTGTTCAGGGTCCTGTCGCGAACCGCTCGAACCGCCAGGGATGGCTTGATAGTTGGGATCATCGTCATCAGGCTCCGGGTTTTTGATAATTATGTACCATGCGTGGAGGAGACCGGGGACGTAGCCGAGGCAGCAAAGGGCGAGATTGATGATTGAGTCGGCCGTGCAGATTCCCACCTTCACCCAGACTGTCTGAATTAGCGCCTGTGTTTCTGAATCGAGGTTGAAAAAAAAAAAAAAAAAAAAAAAAAAACAAAAAAAAGGCCAAAAAAAGGGAAAAAAAAAACCCCAAAAAAAAAAAAAAAAAAAGCAAGCATTCTTATCGCGATGCGACTCGGTATATCGAGTGAGCTTACCTGAAACAGGTGGGAAGAAGATGGCGAGAATTCCAAGGAAGAGATCTGAACCGCACATGTTTGCGACAATAGGGCAGTCACAGTCTTCAAGGTCTTTTACCACGCGAAACGTCGATGTGTATTGTATATCAGTGATATCGCTCTAAACAGTTAATTATGCAGCTGGTTGAAGCAAGTATGGGGAATCAAGAAGTTCTCCTGCGACGATGGCGAAGCGCAAAAAGGATGATGCCTTGCCGGTCAGATGACGTCTGGAGTCACCTGACCTCGCGGGGTCGTATACAAAGAGATCTCAATTGATATCGCTGATTTGCAAGGAAAAGATATTAATTTTTATCAACCGCTACGAATAAAAATCTTGAAGACTGGATTGGCTGGTTATGTCAGGTCCACCATGACATTTGGACGATCCCGATGTATTCTACAGAGCACCTTCTACTATTCGGCCCCGGACTGGACATAACTGTGGTAAATATATACTACTATGCTGACCCTCGGGGAATTATTATCTATGGATCGAAGTGACACATTCATCCTGGCATGGTCAGAAGAATTGCCACATTTTGAGTATTCTGCATTCCGCCGTGATATATCTTCACTTAAATTTTGGACCTGGAATCTTATATGGCAATGTTCATACATGAAGGGCCCTGATTCTTCTGCTTACTCTCCAACGAGACATGCAGACATACGGGCAACACTCTAGAATGAAGCGATGTAGGATTAACATACTACTACTGCAGGACTGTTCAGTTCATCCTGCACTGGGGCATGATCCACCGCGAAACACCACGATCTGTGGATGTGGAGTCATCCGGCGTGTTGGCGCATGTATCCTCCAGTAGGACTCTGTGACTGATGCCAGTATTCCGTACATACTCCGTACATACTCCATACATGCATGCATCCGGCATCTTGACTGAGTCTTCATCACTGCGATGCAGGTCTCACGTACAGAGTATGCCCAAATGAGACTAAGATAAAACTCCGAAACGGTGCGAAACGCCGAACCAGACGGCGCAATTCAATTCTTCGCACCAGCCAGGGGTCGTATTTTCGTATGCTTTTTGACCTCCAACTGCAGTTGCTGTGCCACATCACCGATTCGCCATGTTTGGTCGCCAGCCTCGCGTTCCTGCATATGTTCCTGGCCTTTGTCCGGTTGTTTACTGACTCGCGGGGAGGTGCTGTTTATCCCATTCTGCTCTCTGCAGTATCCGGAACAATCCCTCCAACCACTCAGGTTTCCAACCAACAGAGCGGCCCGTCGATCGAGCCTCTGTTCAGCAATTGGTGGATCTCCCACAACCTTACAGAGAGCCGGCGGACGTTTAATTATGATTAGCCTCTCGTTTAGCTCCATTTCCCCTTTGTGGTTATTCTGTTCGGTGAACAAAATTTCCCCATTCTCCCTGCATCTTTGGAGAGGATTGTCTCTGCATTGAATCAATTTCTCGATGGTTTCTTTGCTAGTCCTGGTCTGCACTGTGTAATTATAAACACACGGACTGCAGAGTAACCTGTGTGGTGTGTTGGTCGGTCTGCGATATACAAACCACGCCAGGCCCCCGTGACTTCCTCGTGGGTGCTTTTGGTTTAGACCAGAGGAAACAATCACCGCCATCGTCTCTCACTTCATCCCTCATTTCTTTTTCTCTTTAATTCCTTCCAAATTCCCTTTTTCCTTTCCTTTTCAGGGCATTAGTTGTCTTTTCTCCATTCCCTGAGTGGCCTTTTGTCAGGCCCTTTTCTCTAGCCACTCCCTATTCTCACTCTTTTTTTTCTTCCGCGGTTCTTGCTCGGTCGTGGGGAACCAGCCACTCGTTTGCTCTTCAATTGTCTTCTTCGCTCCAGACTCCCAGCTTTCTTTGGACCCGAATCGGGATCGACGCGCCTTTATACCGACCGGAGTGCTATTGTCGCTGGATTTCGTCGCCGCTCCCCCCCGAGACCGTGAATTGTACCAAAGTGAACAAGACCATGAATATTCCTTTCTCGCCATTAATTCGATAGTTGATCACCACTTCCTGCATTGGCGCCACTGACCATCGACGTCTCATAACCGAATCACTGCTATCGTTCTTTAATACGACCGTCGTGTGGCACAGCAATTTTCAATCTGGACTCAGCCATGTCCGGCTCTTGCATCTCCCTGTCAGGGTCGACGCTATGTCCCGCCTTCAATGGCTCCTCGATTTCGACCAGTTCCAGTCTTTACTCCGACTTGTGTGTTCACCCGTTCAGACTAGGTTGTTTGTTCTCCTGGCTGACTGCAACAGTCCCTTTATGCGAAATGTCTCGAGCCTCTCGGACTTTGACGATGCGTTGAGCAACTACGTCAATGGAACGTATATCAAGTCAAAGTACGTTTTATTGATAAAGTAATCAGAAGAAAGCCTAACTCATCCTGATTAGATACGAGAACTACCTGGGTTGCCAGGGAGCTAATCTCACCAACTCCAATGACTACTACGCCCGCTACACAACTAGTGCAGTTTGCAACGGCTTGGTTCAAAGCTCAAAGGATGACTGCAACCTATCCGAT
This sequence comes from Aspergillus ruber CBS 135680, assembly GCF_000600275.1. Classification (NCBI taxonomy): domain Eukaryota; kingdom Fungi; phylum Ascomycota; class Eurotiomycetes; order Eurotiales; family Aspergillaceae; genus Aspergillus; species Aspergillus ruber. The sequence goes on along the minus strand of NW_024467307.1, from coordinate 565,486 downwards.
GACGAGTCAAAACCGCTTTGTGCAGACACTTGTGTTCGTCCCACCCCATTTCATATGCCGATCAATATGTGTACTAACAGGCGCGACAGGCCTTGATGGCGACAAGCGAGCAGGAAATCGTGGTCAATTCTGACCTGTGTCCCGGATTAAGCGACGATTATATGAGCCAAATTCGGTCCGACTTCACCGTGTGCGCTCTGCCGGCTGACTCGCTGACCGGTACCTGTATATCAGGAGCCGACAATGAACCTGATGAGTGCGGATATGGACCTAATGTGATGGGATTGTGTGGTTATTGTGCGGGGAGCTCTTCTAACTCGACCGATTCTTGCTGTACGAATGCGAATGCCGCGAGCCGGTGCAAAGACGTAACCGTGCCAACCACGACCGCATCCTTGCCGCCTCTCATGCCGTCCTCTTCATCTAATTCGACGGGAAACGCTGCTGACTCCCATCATGGTCTTTCAGGAGGTCAAATCGCGGGTGCTGTCGTTGGGTCTGTTGCTGGATTTGCGATATTGGTTGCTCTCATTGTATTCGCCCTGGTATGCCTACGGCGTAGGCGCCGCGCGGAGAGCGACACTGCTTTGAACCAGCCGAACCCGCAAAGAAGAGGCTTTGCACCGATGCAGAATCCTTCGGAAAACCCGGGAATGGTAATGATACCTGGTGGCCGGGTGGCTAGGATGTCTGCCCTGCGAGAAATGCCGAGCTTAACCTCCAGGCGCTCCCGTCGCACCTTTTTCGGTGGCAGCAGCACCAAATACACTACCGAGCCCTCCGAATCAGAAGCACCGAGCGCGAGCCCTGGAAGGATGTCGAGGCAGATTCCCCCCGTTACCGGTAAGCGACTTGGCTCACTTACGAGCAGCTCGTTTTTGGCTGCTACAAGTAGCGATACGTCTCCTCGTTCCGGAACAAAATTCTCCTCTCCCGAGGCATCAAGCCAATCTGAGCAGATGTCGTCTTTCCAAGATTATTACTCGCAGGATGATATCCACCCTGGTGACCGGGTCGCTGTTCTCTGGTCGTATCAGCCACGCGCAGGCGATGAGTTCTCTTTGGACCGTGGAGAAATACTGAAAATTATCGGCATCTGGGATGATGGCTGGGCAACTGGTGTACGTCTTTCAGAAAGTGCTGAAAATTATGATTTCAAGCATCGCGAACAGCGCGACAGTGGCGTGTCCCAGGGCTCGCACCTGATGCCTTCACCGGCTCCAACAGGAGATCTCAAGGCGTTCCCACTAGTTTGCGTCTGTCTCCCACAACACTGGAAGAAGATTATCGATGGCGCTTGTGAGGCAGACGGTGAAGGTTCTCCATGATTGTCTGCCCAACACGATTTGCACTTTGCGTTCAAACCTCCGTCCCCGTCCTTTAATCGACCAGGGAGCCTGCAGACTTCTTTACCACATGTCCGTGACCAAAAAAACTTTCATCGCCGTTCACATTCCCTTTGCATGATACCGTACTGAACGTCAGTCCGATTGTGATTTTTCTTTCCCTTCTGTCCTTACGAGTTGTCTGCAGCAATTCCCTCCATGCGCGTCAAGGCAGCTATAGCCGTACAAGCCGTGCTGGCTCTTTCTCATGAAGATGATGTGATGAGAAACCAGGGATGCTTGTGAGACGACTTATGCTTTTCAAGTTTTTATCATTCATATACCCCATCTTACGGCAATGATTTTCTGTTCTTTGACTAGATGTTTTTTCCTTAAATAATTTATGCTTGTTTTAATGTGGATTTCTGATGCTTTCTTTTTCTTTGAGTACATATCAACCTGTGTACATATACTTAGACCTCAATCAGATACTGGTGATACTGCTACTAGTTCGGAGTTGGATACTGTTTCTGTAGAACCCGAATTGTTACCCGGCTGCGGGGGAACCAGATGCTTTACTAATCCACTCAGTGCCCCTCACAAACAAAAGGAACCAGGAACACAAGTCGTTAGTCTTGAGTGAGATCACCTCATCGAGACCGTATATATTCTGTAACTATACCTGTTCTTCCTAACAGTTATCACTATTCAAATATCCATCGAACACAACAATTGAACAACTACAAAATGGCTTCTCCGAAGATCATCCTCTACACCTATCACGGATGCCCTTTCGCGCACAGGGCTCATATTGCCCTGAAGGAGACAGGCCTTGACTACGAAGAGGTCATTGTCGACATCAAGAAGCCTCGTGAGCCCTGGTATCTTGAGATCAACCCGGTACGTCACCTTAGGCTAAACCTCTGAGCAGTATCTCTAACTTTGAATCCAACAGCGCGGCCTCGTCCCTGCTATCTCCTACAACGGCGAGATTCTTATCGAATCGGCCATTGTCGCGCAGTTCATCGCTGATGCCCACCCCTCTCATCTCCTCCCCCCGTCAGGCCCTGCAGAGAACGCTCTTTACCGCGCGCGGGTGAGCCTCTTCGCCGACACCTTCAGCAGCAAGGTCATGCCGAATGTGATGGCTGGTGTCAGAGCTGCTTCGCAGGAGGAGCGTGAAGCAGCCGGTGATGCGTTGGTTGAAGCTGTGGCCAAGGAGATTGAGCCGTTGTTAAACAATGAAGGCAAGGGGCCTTTCTTTGGCGGGAGTGAGAAGTTGACGTTTGCCGAGGTGAGTTTCCTTCCCTTTTATCTATACGCTGGGCCTCTTTTCTGTTGCTTGGAGATATATGCTGACAAGCGCAGGTCCTTACCGGTTCATTCCTACTCCGAATCCTGGCTTTTACGAAGCCGGAACATAACCTGAACAGCACCAGAGTCCCGGCCTTGCTGAAGGAAAAGGCACCCAAGTTCTTGCGCTGGGCGGAGGCCACTGTTGCTCAAGAGAGCGTCAACTACATCTGGAATGAGCAGGCAGTGGTGGAACACTCGCGGGCCAAGTTTGCGCATAAGCCGTGATGTAGTACTCCATACGGAGAACAAGTATAATAATAGGCAATTGATATAGGGCCATATCCCTGTTCTAAATAAATGATTGCAGCCTGACGTGATGCTCGAATCGCCGCGTGTTAGGGAAAGCCGAGTTCCATGGTTAGAGCCCCGTTGATGACAACAACGCAAGGAACTCATGACAGCCGGCCGGATGTTTTATGTCCACGAGGAATGCTGGCCACGTGTGCATCGAGTACATTCTTATATTGGTCGTAACCATCCACTCAAGATCACATACATAAATCACCGAACGGACTAGAGTACATAGAGAACTGCAGAATCAGGGGACTCGTGTCGGCATAGTCACGTGCGGTATCTCCCCACCATCACCGCATCCAAAGCCGCAAAGCACAACAACCAAAGCCCCTCTATCTCTCCTCCATCTCCCTCTCACTTTCACCTTTCCCACCCGTCCAGGAAGAAGATTTGCGAGTTTGTGAGTTATACACTTTTCCCCCTTTGTTACCCTGAATATGCCCCGTTATATTATACCCTGGATTCAGGTTCCGTGTTTAATGTCCCCAGACGAAAAGGGGAAATGTATTGGTGGCCACTTGACTGACTGGCGGTCCCATATCGTGTGGACATTTCAGCGCAGGTTATCGCTTCCTATTCTCCTCTTAAAACGCCTCTAGCCTTTTTCACCCCCCGCCGGGTTCATATTTTCGGTTTCTTTTTTTCCTGTTTAATCGAGATTCACACTACAAGTGGCAACTATGTCTGTACGTTCAGACCAGTGCTGCCCTTCCCCTTTTCCTGCTGACTGCGGAGTGTGCCCTTGGGTTTTGCATCGGCTAACATTTTTTTTTTATTGCAGCTCGCATCTGGGTACGTTTTGATAAACTCCTTCATATCCTCGTCGCCCGCCATGCTGTCATACTCGCCCGAAGGTGTCATTTGCTGACGAAGAGTTTGTGACTAGTGTTTCCGTCGGTGACGATGTCGTCGGTGTGTTCAACGAGTTCCGCACGAGCGCAAACTCCAAGGCGGACAGAATCAAGTTTGTGATCTTCAAGATCTCCGACAACAAGAAGGACGTTGTCGTCGACGAGGCCTCGACGGAAACCGACTATGAGGTCTTCCGTAACAAGCTCGCGGATGCCAAGGATGACAAGGGCAAACCCGCTCCTCGCTACGCTGTCTACGATGTTGATTACGAAATCCCCAATGAAGGCAAGAGGTATGATATGCAACACTCTGGTTGGATGGGAAAGAGTCAGTTACTACGACAAGAAGATGAAAACTGACACGTTGCTTTTTCTTATAGATCCAAGATTGTTTTCATCGCTTGGGTGCCCGACGATGCTCCCACCTTGGTAAGTGTCATTTCCTATGGATTGTTGCTCAAGAAGGCAACCCGGCTAACGTGGGCAATAGTGGCGCATGGTCTACGCCAGTACCAAGGAGGATTTGAAGAGGGCGCTTAAAATCACCAGCGAAATCCACGCCGACGACAAGTCCGACATTGAGTGGAAGACGGTCCTTTCTGACGCGAGCAATAAGAAGGCTGCTGGATTGCAAGACTAATGGTATCGGCTGGGCCCGGGCCATGTTGGTGCGTTAGAGCAGACTTAGATGATTGCGCAGCACCGCTCTGTCGCCGTGTTTCGTTTAGTTCCTCTTCTCCGGAGTAATCCAATTCGCAATGAGATCCCCGTTTGCTCTGCATACACGTTAGCTGTCAATATGAAATTGTAACGACTTTGGCTGTTTTCGCTAGATGGCTATATTTCTTCCACGGCCGTGTATACAGCTGGTGAACTCAATGGAAGGGGACATCTAAATGTTGTGACTCTTTTCTCCTTTCTGTACAGAGTACAATCCTCTAGAGTAAAAGGAAGGGTATGTAGTTGTTTGCCTTTGGGTCAGGGTAGCTATCTATCGTATGATAGCCGGAGAGAACCGGATCCCGGCGGGCATTGTTGGTGGTGAACTTTGAGCACAGTACCAGCACAACAGGTGTATACCAAAGACAATAACCTTAACAAATGAATATATAGTATATGAACAGCAGTATTGACATATCGAAATAATCAGTATACATACTACTAACACTGACATCTGGTGGTATATGAACAAACAAACCCCGACGGGTCGGGTGGAAGCCCGCGGGCCAATAGAAACGCCGCCAAAAACGGGACTAAGCTCACAGTCCGCCTTTCGAAACCTCAAACCACAGTCGACCGTCTGCTCCTCGCCTTTCCCCCATCGCGAAGCCCCTCTTACGCTTTTTATTCGGAGACTTCATACACCCTCCGGGGAAGGTTGATATTCGTTGGCCTCTGAAGAGCCATTCTACTCATTTTTTTCAATTGACTCAGTGCGCTCCCTTTTTCCGCACACACAATGTTCCTTCAATCCGCCACTCGGGCCGCTGCTCGCAGCTCGGCCATGCCCACCACTGCCATTCGTTCCTACCGCGCCGTCCCGAGCCCAATGGTCTGCCTTAATGCCCGTCCTCAGCCTGTGCAGAAGGCCATCGCCCCTCAGCAGACCCGCGCTTCGTCCGAGCATGCCATCGCGAACCCTACCCTCTCCGGCATCGAGAAGCGTTGGGAAGCCATGCCTCCCCAGGAGCAGGCCGATCTGTGGATGCAGCTGCGTGACCGTATGAAGGTGGACTGGCACAAGATGACTGTGCAGGAGAAGAAGGCTGGTATGTGATCCTGGTATCTGGAGAATTTTTTTTTCTTTGAGGGGTGTTGGTGCTGATTAGTGTGGTTTGATAGCCTACTGGATTGCTTTCGGTCCTCACGGCCCCCGTGCCCAGGCTCCCAAGGGTGAGGGCCTCAAGATTTTCTCCAAAGTCGTCCAGCTTGTTACGGCTTCTTGTGCTGTCTTCTACGTTATCCACCTGTTCGGCAAGCCCATGCCCCGGACGATGACGAAGGAGTACCAGGAGGCCTCCAACGAATACGCTAGGGTATGCACCTCACTTATACCCCTATATTGCATGGATGGAATAAAACTAACAACCAACAACAGCAAGAGCGTATCAACCCCATTCACGGTATCAGCAAAGAGGGATACGAGGGCGAGGGCTTCGTCCAGAGCGCTCCGGCCGAGAAGGAGTAAATTGGAAAGACATGAGAATGAGGAACAAGTGCTACGAGCATCCATGATATTGGATGAGCAGTTTTCTTCTCTTCTGGCCGTATATCCCGTCGCATTGACATACGCAACAACAACAACAACAACAACAAAAGACCCTCGTTACTGGAGTGGTATTTCCTCTTTCCCGTCACAAGGAGCCCGAAAATCTGTGTACTTCGTACTGTGCAATAATCGTTTAAATTTCTTTTGTAGCCATAGAGCATTGCATTATGTTTCTGATACACGAGTAGTACTTGTATAGAGGCTGGTTGTAGTGTAGCTTTGAGCTAGACTGTAGGGAGTAATTGCTCTGTGCAGAATGCGTCATAGCGTATCTCCGAATATTCCAAGTTTTACAGATATCAATCCTTCCTAGTTCTGTTTCTACTCCGTAGATGGTCTGGAGTATTAAAATGCAGTATCCGGGGTGAGCCGGATGTGGAGGGAATAACCACACAACAAAAGCAACTCTATTCCTAGGCATTGACAGATTTACAGGTACATACAAGTACTCTATAAAGTACGGAGTAGATGTATATCATAGCTAAGCATGTCATTAAAGAGCCCTCAATGCAGTACAAGCTGGTAATACAAGCGAGCTCCGGTACCAACAGCTTCATCACTATGGCGATATACAATACAGTCGGTGACAAGTTGCGGAACACACGTCAGAGATTTCCGAGCGTTCGTCCGAGCAGGAGTATTTGCCAGCAATACAGGTGAGTGTACATAGTACCATGTAAGATATTTGTATTTTATTGTATATTATGATGTCTCAATTGAGCTTATATTCTGGAATTGATTGATAATGACTACAGAGTATGGTGTATGTTGACCAGGTACGTAGTGGTAGCTGTAAAGTGGCATGGTGGGAGAGAGCTCCGATACTCGGTGGTATGACGGTATTGTATTTTTACATTCCCTGCATCCGGATTGTGCGTTTTAGCCGGCATCTACTGATTCTATGTTCACAACAGCACTTGGTATGATAGAGTAAAAATAAGAGAAAACAATTATCTATTTTAGAGAACAGAACAGACAATCACATATTCATAGAATACTATAGTATAAAAAACCACAAGTAGTGCTGGTATGCTTCGCGTCGGTACATCACGGGATCGTCGGCAAAACCGCCCCGGAAAGGCTAAGGGCCACACCGTGTGCCCGTCTCTCTCTCGTTCCCTCTCTCACTCTGGCCAACCTCACTCTTTTCCTTTTTCTCTCTTCTCCTCCCTCCCCCCCATCTCCTCCCTTGACCTTCTCATCCCCATCTTTTTTTTAATACCCTCTTAAACACCCGTCATCATGTTCAAGAGGTAAGTTAATGCCATTGTCTTTTCTTTCTTTTTTACTCGTCCCTCTTGCCTTTTGTCTTGGGTCTCGCTCACAAATTTCTAGTGGTCTCGCCCGGACCTTCGGGAGGGCTGCTTTTGCCCGTCCGGCCCCCGTCGCTCGCCGCGCTCTCCAGCCTCGCTTCCCCTCTCTCGCCAGATTCGCCAGCTCTGAGGCCATCCAGGCTGGAAAGATTCACCAGGTCATTGGTGCCGTCGTCGACGGTATGTTGTTGGTCCTTGTGTTACCGCCCTGCCTTGCTTTTTTTGCCGACGGCTCGACGGGTGTGGGAATTGGGATGGATGGACGCGCAAAAAATCTTTTCTGGCTACAATTGTCTACAACAACCACGTCAAATCCATTCCAATTCTCGATTCCCGGATAAAAATGCAATGGCTTGAGTTTCATCTGGTCGAATTCTGACGTATTGCAGTGAAATTCGAGGGTGAGAAGCTCCCTGCCATTCTCAACGCCATTGAGACCGAGAACAATGGTCAGAAGCTTGTCCTCGAGGTTGCTGTATGTATAGCCATCATTTCCCTCCGTTTTGTCAGTTGCTAACGGTACCAGCAACACATGGGTGAGAATGTCGTCCGTACTATTGCTATGGATGGTAAGCTTCCTTTGTCCCGGTTACCCAATCGGGTTGTCTGCTCCCTTCCCATCTGGGGTTTGACAATTCGACATCCCAATTGAATCGAAACTCACCATCTCAGGTACCGAGGGTCTCGTCCGTGGTGCTGCCGCCCGCGACACCGGTGCTCCCATCACCATCCCCGTCGGCCCTGGTACTCTCGGCCGTATCGTCAACGTCACTGGTGACCCCATTGACGAGCGTGGTCCCGTCAAGGCCACTACCCACCTTCCCATCCACGCTGAGCCCCCGCCGTTCACCGAGCAGTCCACTGAGGCTGAGGTTCTCGTCACTGGTATCAAGGTTGTCGACCTGCTTGCCCCCTACGCCCGTGGTGGTAAGATTGGTCTCTTCGGTGGTGCCGGTGTCGGTAAGACCGTCTTCATTCAGGAGCTGATTGTATGCCCCCCCTTTTTTTATTTATTTATGTTTATGTCTACATTGCTCTAACGAAAACAGAACAACATCGCCAAGGCTCACGGTGGTTACTCCGTCTTCTGTGGTGTCGGTGAGCGTACCCGTGAGGGTAACGACTTGTACCACGAAATGCAGGAGACTGGTGTCATTAACCTTGACGGTGACTCCAAGGTGTCCCTTGTGTTCGGACAGATGAACGAGCCCCCAGGTGCCCGTGCCCGTGTCGCCCTTACCGGTCTTACCATCGCCGAGTACTTCCGTGACATCGAGGGTCAGGACGTGCTGCTCTTCATTGACAACATTTTCCGTTTCACCCAGGCCGGTTCTGAGGTGTCTGCCCTGCTGGGTCGTATCCCCTCTGCCGTCGGTTACCAGCCCACCCTGGCCATTGACATGGGTATCATGCAAGAGCGTATTACCACCACCACCAAGGGCTCTATCACCTCCGTCCAGGCCGTCTACGTGCCCGCTGATGATTTGACTGACCCTGCCCCCGCTACCACCTTCGCTCACTTGGACGCCACCACTGTCTTGTCCCGTGGTATCTCCGAGTTGGGTATCTACCCCGCTGTCGACCCTCTCGACTCCAAGTCGCGTATGCTTGACACCCGTATCGTCGGTGAGGAGCACTACAACACCGCCTCGCGTGTCCAGCAGATGCTCCAGGAGTACAAGTCGCTCCAGGATATCATTGCCATTCTGGGTATGGACGAACTTTCCGAGGCCGACAAGCTCACTGTCGAGCGTGCCCGTAAGCTCCAGCGTTTCCTGAGCCAGCCCTTCACTGTCGCTCAGGTTTTCACTGGTATTGAGGGCAAGCTCGTCGACCTGAAGGACACCATTGCTTCTTTCAAGGCCATCATCCACGGTGAGGGTGACGACCTTCCTGAGGGTAAGCTTTGTTCTCCGTATTTAACCGCTTAATGAATTATGCTAACTTATATCAGGTGCTTTCTACATGGTTGGTGACTTCGCATCGGCACGCGCCAAGGGTGAGAAGATCCTGGCTGAGCTTGAGGGCCAGTAAATGTAATATTGTTGTGTTTTGAGCGCCCCTTTCTTTTTTTATTTAGACATGGACTTTCTTCCATGTTCCGTTTTCTTTTGATGGATGTACAGTATACTCGATCTAAGAGAAAAAGGGATTTGAAAGAAAGCTGTTCCGAAGAACAAAAAAGAAGGAAAGAAAGGAGCAATACGTTATGCCCCCGACCCCCAACCAACCCTCTTATTGTAAGCCTGGATGGAAGTTCTCCAAGCTTGTGTTCTATTATGTGTTCGGATGTAAGTAACCTAAAATGACCACAGTCAGCCTCTGATACCCTCTGGGCTGGGACAATTGTATTATTCTTTTGTTATGTTTTGTTAGTAGTCAGTTCAATGTACGAGTAGTGCTTTATCATGCCTCTTTCCGTGTGAAAATAGGTTTGATAGCCGTGGTTTGAGGTTGACTATAATGGACGAATAGATATGTTTGTCTCGGTTCTTAATCGGAACTCCATAAGGGTATGTTGACTCGATTAGCTTTCTTCTACTGCGCTATTCTAAACTACTAGAAGTGCTCTATGGCCACTCCCAATACCGTTGCGAGTCTATGCCCAGAATTCATCTCCACGGTGCTCATAGATCTAACTAGGCCTGGGCGTCCTGTACATTTACTCGGAATGAAATCCTTCACGCTGGACGATTGGACGGTCTCGTCCGGGTCGTTCTCTATAGGCATAGGTTGTTCGCAGCCCTCAATGCCGATGTCTCTCTGGCCACAGAGTCGGAACAGTGTACACTGATTTAGCAAGCATCGCCTGGACATATCGTCGGCTATCGTCTATTTATCCTCGGAGCATAATGGTCTCGTTAGAAACCTAGTTGAAAGATCAGCAACAAGACAAAGAAACGCGTGTGATCCTGGAGTTGTGCTTAACAGTCACCCTGCCATGAATGCCAGCCAACCCCGCTAACCAACCCCGCCGCTACAGGAAGAAGTATAGCAGTAGCCATCCAGTCACATTCCCTCTAGGCACTTGCATGCATAAATGGCCAATCCATCGCACAGTATCTCTGGCAATGAAGTCGGTGAGCGGCAACCAACGGCAGAAAAGAGGGGGGCGCCAAATTATACCGCTCCACCGCTCACCGCATGCGGAAATCTTAATTTTTTTTCGAATAGAAGCCCTTCGTGTTGGATCCTCTTTTTTTTCTTCCCTCCCCCCCTTCTTCCCTGGCAATTGCTAGCCAGGGAAATTGGGCTTGTTTATTGAAGATTCGGTCAAGATGAAGTATATTCTTGTTTCCGGAGGTGAGTTTTCACCTTTTTTTTTTCTCGGCTTTGCGTTGAGAATTGTGGTTGTCGAGTGTGAGTACTGATCTTTGTTCAGGTGTTATCTCCGGCGTGGGAAAGGGCATTATTGCCTCGAGCTGTGGTCTTTTGTTGAAGACCTTGGGTCTTACTGTGTCGAGTATTAAGGTCGATCCTTATCTGAACATTGATGCTGGTCTTATGTCGTATGTACATGTGCCGTTCAATCCAATTGCTCAAGTCGAGTACCGTGCTGATCATTTCGTTTTCTAGACCAATTGAGTTCGTATCCCAACACTTTCGAATACTGTCCTAGGAAAACGAAGTTAACATAACAAAGGCACGGTGAAGTCTATGTCCTCGACGACGGCGGTGAAGTCGACCTCGATCTTGGAAACTACGAGCGCTACCTTAACATCACCCTCTCGCGCGACCAAAACGTTACAACCGGCAAGATCTACCAGCACGTTATCGAGCGTGAGCGCCGCGGTGACTATCTTGGAAAGACAGTTCAGATTGTGCCGCACTTGACGGACGCTATTCAAGATTGGATTGAGCGCGTGGCGCGGATTCCGGTGGATAACTCGGGTCGGGAGCCGGATGTTTGCATTGGTGAGTATTCTGGTATATCACCTGTGTTTGGAGTATAAACTAAACTTCGTAGTTGAGTTGGGTGGCACGGTTGGTGATATCGAGAGTGCTCCGTTTATCGAGGCTATGAGCCAGCTTCAGCGACGGGCTGGGCAGCATAATTTCCTTCAGATTCACGTCAGCTATACACCGCTGATTGGTTCAGAGCAGAGTATGTTACTCGGAAATAGGTTTGGCATGGCACGAGCTAATGAATGCAGAGACGAAGCCGACGCAAAGAGCTATCAGCGATGTCCGCAGTGCTGGTCTCCGGCCTGACCTGATTGCCTGCCGTTGCGAGACTCCTCTTGCCGAGAGCACTATTCAGAAGATCGCCAACTCGTGCCAGGTCGAACGCGACCAGGTCGTTGGTGTGCACAACGTCACGACCACCTACCAGGTTCCCATCCTCCTCGAAAGCCAAGGGTTCCTCAACACCCTCAGTCGCATCCTTGAAGTTCACACCATCCCCAAGCACCCCAAGCTTGTGGACTACGGCAAGGCCATCTGGCAGGATTGGCAGGGGCTTGCTACAAGCCAGGATCAGATCCTTGGAACAGTAACGATTGCCCTTGTCGGCAAGTACACCAGTCTCCACGACTCCTATCTCAGTGTTAGCAAGGCATTGGAACATGCCGCCATGCACTGCAAGAAGAAGTTGGATCTGCTCTGGATCGACGCCTCCAACCTTGAAGAGGGTACTCAGGAGTCCTCCCCGGCCGAGTACTACAAGGCATGGCACGCCGTCTCCACCGCCAACGGCATTCTCGTCCCTGGTGGATTCGGCCTCCGTGGAACAGAGGGTATGATGAAGGCCGCCCGCTGGGCCCGCATGAACAACATCCCCTACCTCGGTGTCTGCCTGGGCATGCAACTTGCCGTGGTGGAATACGCCAAGAACGTCTGCGGCATGGACAAGGCCTCCAGCGCCGAATTCGACGAGACCTGCGAGCAGCCCATCGTCGTGTACATGCCTGAAGTCGATAAGACCAAGATGGGCGCCACGATGCGTCTGGGCAAGCGCCGCACTGTCTTCCAGCCCAACAGCGAATGGTCGCGCATCCGCAAGCTGTATGGCGAAAAGCAGGACATCTGGGAGCGCCACCGCCACCGCTACGAGGTCAACCCTGAGATGGTGGAGACCTTGGAGAACGCTGGTCTGCACTTTGTTGGAAAAGACGAGACAGCCCAGCGGATGGAGATTGTCGAGCTGAAGGACCACAAGTGGTACGTTGGTGTGCAGTTCCACCCCGAGTACCTGAGCCGTGTCCTTGCTCCTAGCAAGACGTTCCTTGGTTTCTTTGCTGCGGCTGCTGGATGTTTGGAGAGTATCACAGATGTGTACAAGGACCGTCATGATCTTAGCCACCAGAGTGTTGAGATTGCGACGGAGGAATCTGCTTAGGCGTTTTCTTTTTACTTATTATTTTTTTTTACTGGTGTCATGATTCGGTGTTCCGGAAAGAAAAGATGAAATATGTTTGGGATAGAGTTTTATATCATCTGCTTAGGAACGAGAATGCATTAGTTACTTCATATAAAATGGCCCCCCTTTCAAACAAGCAGCAACAATTCGATAACACATGGAACCCAAAATCAAGCCTTAACAAGTCATCCAAATCAACGCCTGTCATTCCAAATCTTAGCCAACCCTTTCTCAAAACACAAATAACATTATTCATCGCAGTCACTCCTGCACAGGATTTGGTTTTGGTTCTGCAATTGCTTTTTATCTGGTGTTGATGCGGGATTTGTACTTTATGGACTTGTAAGTCCTTGGGTAAGTCGAGGGTGATGGTGATAGTGTCAGTGAGGTGTATGTATTCGTCTAGACTGTGTTCTGCTTATGTATCAGCATACAATCTGGTATCACCATCGGCAAGACAACAGCGCATACATAGAATGTGTCGTAAAGGACCTCGAGAAAGCGGACAGTTGGACGATAGGATATCTGGTATTAACACTATCCGCGAAGTAAACCACGCACCTAGTTTTGTGTCGTGATGTTTAAACTTATAGAAATCGGAATGAACTGGTTGAAGGACAGAAAGAGACGAGAGAGGGAGGTTCTATGGACTAGGGCCAGGCAGAACATGTTCTATATGCCTAGAATGCTCTGTCTGTATAGTAGTGATAGGGCTGATGCCACTGTCAAGGATGGGGGATGCCTGTGTACAAGTCTGCACGCAAACACCTGATATCCTAGTCAAGATTGGGGGTTGCCTTTTAGTAAAATAAAAGGAACAATGAAGGTATAATTCTGTAGCCCAGGAATAGCATATTCGAATAACTTCGAATTCAAACCGTCGACATCAATCAACTGCTTCTTTTCGTCTCTTTACGGCCCCGACAACAATTGATTACACTGCCCATTTCCAGCAAGTGCTTCCAAAGACCAGCCATGCGGATTATACCAGGGCAACGCTGATGCTGATGCTGCTTTGGTACTAGCAGTGGTGGTAGTTGTAGAAGTTTTGATTGAAGCAGTAGTACTAGCAGTAATACTAGAATCGAAAGTAGAATAAGTCCCAGGGTGCAAAGGAGCTTGACGTTCTTGCACACGAATGAGGTCCTCGACAGAGACGACCCAGTCTATGGCCATTTTTTTTTCTTTTTCTTTTTTTTGGTAATGTGAGTAGGACCGTTATTGTATATGCGTTAGATGGTGGGTGATTTTTGTTGAATGATTGAATTGGGGGGAATTGGGCTTCTTATACCCTGAGGGATAGGCAGAACTTATGATTGCTCTTATGGTCACGTTCACCCTGGATAGATGTTTGTCTGATATAATGACCACTTCATGCACTGTCTGGTTGATGATGAATAGAAACGTCAATTTCTATCCTTATCCAATTTCTTAGGACTAGTATAGTGCCGCCTCTCTATATCAACTCAAATCCATACACATCACGACGCCGGACTAGGCGGCACTTTCCCATCTGTCCAATTCACAGCCCTACTCCCCAACTCAAACTCCAACTTCCCCCCACCCTCAAAAATATCACTCCAATCTACCCAGCTCTTCTTCCAAACATTCCCATTAACCCTCAACCCCTGCACATAAACCTCCTCCCCATCACCATCCTTATCACCACCACTCGCAGTAATCTCCAACGTCTTCCCACCCCCCAAATCAACAGTTAACGACTCAAACCACGGCGCGTGGACCAGGAAAATCGTCTGACCAGTTATCGGATACAGGCCGATCATGTTCCAGAGGAGCCAGGATTGCATGGCACCGGCGTCGGAGTTTCCGGGGAGGCCGGATTTGCCAGTACTGTAGTTTTCTTTGGCGATGCGACGGGAGCGGTGGGTTGAGAGGTCGGGGCGCGAGATGTAATGGTAAAGGTAGGGGATGTTGAACATGCTGTTACATTTTTGTTAGCAAAGGCTGGGTACATAAGGGAGTTAGGGGGCGTACGGTTCATTGGTAGGATCGAAAATCATCCCCGAGTCAGAGCCGTCGGCGCCCGGTGTGAACATGGTATCTAGTCGGTTAAGGACGGTTTGGCGTCCGCCCATTAGCTCGATCATGTGTTTTATGTCGTGCACGGCGGCCCAGGTGTATGCCCACGAGCTTGCTTCATAGTATGGGTCTCCCCAATATCCACTGTCATTGAGGGGATCCGTGTCAATAAACCCAGACGAATTGCGCGGGACCACGAACCCCTTGAATCCCAATGAGGTCTGGTTAGAGTTGAAATGATTCCGCCAATTCCTCGACCGATTCAAATACTTCTCTGCGTCATCAGCTTTGCCCAGCCCAGAAGCAACCTGATATAATCCAAAGTCATTGCACGAGTACTCCACAGCCCTTGTGACAGCCCGACTATACTTTGGCGTGATATACCCCAACGCTTTCCAATCCGGCAACGCCCCTCGTCCCTCTTTAGTCGAGGAGTCAGGCGCCATAGAATCAACAGGTTCATTCGCGGGCGTGACCTCCGCATCTTTCAACATGGCCTTGTACCCATCTTCCCAGTTAACCGCACCACGGACACCTTTCACATAAGCATCAGCAAGGATATTGTCTGCATTGGAACCACCCTGCGTGCGGCCGTTGTAGTTTGACGAGCGGGCATCGGGGAGGTAGCCTTCGTAGCGGTAGATGTCGATTAGAGAGCGCACTTGTTCTTCGTAGGCGATTGGTTGGAGGATTTGAAGGAGAGAGGTTGTGCAGCGGAAGAGGTCCTGCGCGTATCAGTATATCCCTAATAGGTCTTCAAAGAGAAGGGAGGGGATGTACCCAGAAGGTAAAAATATCTTGGTAGTATGGCTCGTTGGAAGTCCAGTTGGGGTTCTCGCCTGTTTGGTTTGTTGGGATCAAATGCATGAAGTACAATGATGTATAGAGTAGCTGCAGACTCGTATCGTTTGTGTTTGTCGTGGTTATTTTGTTCAGTACTTTGGTGTTCCATTCGGACTTTGTGTTTTGCACAACTGTGTCCAGGTCTGTCTTTGCTGGGATCTCTTCCTGAACGTTGCGACAGGCTTTGGCGGTTGAAATCCAGGAGATGCCTACTCGTGAGGTCACCTCGGATTCGTCGAAAGAGAACACAGCACCGACGCGTTTAGAAGTAGATGTTGACGATGCAGTTCCGCTGGGTTGCTCGACGCTGCCATCCTCATCTGTTCCAACGTAGGTCTTGTTGCTGGTGATCGTTGTGTCGAAGTAACCACCTGACAAACAGTTAGCCACCATCAAGGCAGTAGAAGGGGGATGACTCACAGAAATAAATCGTCCAGTCCGGCGAAATATTCCATCCATTATCATAAACACCCTCTCCCTCATAATGCCCATCCCTAAAAACACTAATATTCCCACCCTTATAACTCTGCCCAAGCCCCTGTCCCCGAAATGACGGCAAAACATGCGCCACATCAACAAGCACCTTATTCCCCTCAGAGTCTTTAGGGAAACCATAACGATAAATCCCCGCACGCTCTGAAGCCCCAAGCTCCACGCTAACACCGTCTCCCGTTTTCGCCTTATAATATCCCAATTCGGCCTCATCATCACCGTCTCTCTCCACAGTCAAATTCGACAAAGGATCCTTAATACTCTTCCCGACTAGCGGAAGCTGCGCGACGGTCCCGTATTTAGGGGCGCCGCCGGTTCCCTGCTCATGCATCATGCTGAAGCCCGAGAAGTTGCCAGTGGAGAGGTAGCCGGAGTAGGCGTCGGATTTGGCGTCGTAGAGGTCTGGGCCTAGCTTGACCATGCCGAATGGGCGGGCAACGCCGGGGAAGTTGTTGCCGCCGCTTTCGGAGCCCATGCTGTTGCTTGTTAGTTTGGATATGAATATGTATGGTTGGGGGGTTGGACTGGGCTGGCTTACAAGGGGTCCACGTGAGAGGATAGGTCGGCTGCGGCAGCCCATGCTATTGGAGACAAGGCTAATGCAAAGATAATACTTCTGTAGGCCATGGTGGACTGTTTGTCATGTCAATCAGCTGTATGTAGTTTAAAGGGGTTGTTCAGCTTTACGGTAAACGCAACTGCGAACCGGCCCGACAGCTCCGGACCTTTGACAAGCTGTATCCAGTTGTTCAAAGAG
Source organism: Aspergillus ruber CBS 135680 (assembly GCF_000600275.1). Taxonomy (NCBI): domain Eukaryota; kingdom Fungi; phylum Ascomycota; class Eurotiomycetes; order Eurotiales; family Aspergillaceae; genus Aspergillus; species Aspergillus ruber. Next base: position 548,587 of record NW_024467307.1, on the reverse strand, counting down.
CGGATAGAGAAGAGTTATTTTGACAGCAATTTAAGAACATAAATAAGAGATCTACGCGAACGAGCGAAATGACACTAATAGATAGCGCGGAGGCAATGAGGCGGGATCAGCGAGTTCCACGCCCAAAACGAAGGATTTGAAGGATTCATAACAATTGGATTTAATTGGGCCGGATACTATTCGGGTGTATAGGAGTATTTTGGCCCCAATGAATAAATATGAATATATATCGCAATTTAATGTTCAGTGCACCGGATATTTTGAGGAGCGCATCCGGAAATGCGGTGTTGAGAAGTACTACGGAGGACCTCGTATTTATTTCTATGCAAACTAACAGGGTTGAGTTGTTGAAGGGTGCATAGCCATCTTTAATGCGGATTCTGGCTAAGATCATCAGGGGCAATAATCCTTGATCATATCAACTTTGCATGGCCGTTACGCAGATAACCCAACCATATATATTTTATACTCAAGACTACGTTCTGCATACCTTTAAATAAGCACCGGCACATCGAGAAACCTTGTGTTAAGCAAAGGGAGCGATGTAATGGATGTGTCGTTGTGCATCTTGGTATCTATCTTTAAGATCTTATTCTGACAGCATAATATGGAGGTTGCGGTCAACCCAGGCCATTACTTCGGCCCCGACGATGTACGCTAGGGTCGCGGTCCAATGTTAATGCTCAAGTTCTAGAGCTTGGTGCTTGACCTGGAAATGCTTTGTTTGCTTGTGACCGGGCCTACATTCAAGGATTGACCAAATCTGCATGGCTTGCTGTGCGGACGGTCCCAGATGGCAACGTTAATTTTAAACCATGCCTATCCGATGTACAAGCATTAAGCTGCTCAACTCTGATAGTGCTATAATCCATAGCCTCATTTGGGCCTTAAGCTCAATGGCTTGCTGGGCATTTTGGCTGGAAGAGCCCTAACTCTGCTACCAGTTAGGTAAGATAATATAAGATATGCAAGCTACAGGAAACTTGTCGTGGAAGCTCCCGGGACAAGATAATACACGAGCTAGGATACCCTTTTCTCTTCCTTTCACAGCAATGCATATTTTCACCTGTTTCACGAGGCATCAGTATACACCTTCCTGGCGGTGATATCAGACTTACTATCACTACACCAAGAAAAAGCATCTATACAGCAAAACAAATGACCGAAAAGAAGCCATCTAGACAGAACCTGGTCTACCTGTCCTACCCGATGGAGACATGTTCTACCCGTTGTAGAGAACTATAAAAACTCTCGTTTCACCAAAAGCGACTTTCCACTAACAAGTATCTCTCGCATCATTTTACTACTGCTATATCCCATCTTATCGTCACTATTACACCAACACTATTACAATAATAAAAGCAAGCCTTACTTCGTCTCCCTCGACGACTCTCATCGCATGCAGACTCAACAGCTGAAATACCTTACTGACACTGATCCCTCACCACCTCTTATTCGTCGTACCCCTCCTATTACCACTACTGTTACCGGAGCAGAAAAACCCTCTCCGTAGTGTAACCTACGTGGTTGGTCCCGAGAAACTAAGTGGATAACCGGAATCATGATGACAATTGTCTTCGTGGGAGTGGTCGTGGGTGCCATCGTGGGTGGAGTCGTGGGCTCGAGGAATCACCAATATCCGGACTACAGTCCGTTGCAGTACCAGCTTGTAGATAACTACATGGGGGCTGATTTCTTCGACAAATTTAATTATTTCAGCGAAGTGGATCCTACGGGGGGCACCGTTGACTACGTCGATCAAGCAACGGCCCAGGATCTGAACTTGACCTATAGCACTGGTGACTCAGCCGTTCTTAGGGTTGATGCCTATAATGAAGCCACTGAACGTGGCCGTCGGTCTGTCCGCATCGAGTCAAAGGTGCAGTATGACCATGGGCTGTTCATTTTTGATATCGCCCATACACCAGTTGGCTGTGGCACGTGGCCTGCCGTTTGGCTGCTAGGTCCCGAGCATCCTTGGCATGGTGAGATTGACATTGTGGAGACGGACAACCTGGCTCAAGACGGGAACATCGTGACTCTGCATACCTGGGAAGGCTGCAGCATGGAGGGCGTCAAACGGAAACAGACCGGGAAGAAAACAAACCTGAATTGCGGTGATGGCGACGAGACTGGATGTGATGTCCAAGGCAAACCAAGATCTGATGGTGAGAAGATGAATAGAAAGGGCGGGGGTGTTTATGCCTTGGAAATGCGAGACGCTGGCATCAGGACCTGGTTCTTCCGCCGCAGCAAGCTCCCGCATGATATCGCGAACCCAGGAAATGTTCCGGATCCATCGTCATGGGGACGACCGTTGGCTGATTTCCCTAACACGAAGTGTGACATCGAGTCGCATTTCGACAACATGAGAATCGTTGTCAATATTGATCTCTGTGGTGAGCAGGGTGCTGATCCGAAGCTCTATACGGAGAAGTACCACTGTCCGGGGAATTGTACGGATTTTGTGAGAGGCAATCCGGAGTATTTCATCGATGCGTACTGGGAGTTCAAGGGCTTCAAGGTGTATCAGGCCGAATGATACTCTCTTGGCAGTTAAGTTGTTTGATTTGTGGATATTTGGATCGAAATTCGTGTTGCCATTTTCTTTTGCTGAAAGTTAGTTTGAACTAGCTTGTTTGGTTATATTCTAGGCCTGGTATCTATGCATTGGTAGATCTTTCTCAACGAATTGATTTGTTTTAAAGATCGCATCCACAACTGACTTTCTTCTTGCCATATGTAGACTGTGAAACAGAACATTGTTGGGATCGCGGCCATTGTTGTTCAGGAACCGTGGCCTCCGATGGAATGGCGCATTATCGAAGTTCCTGCACGCAAAGATTTAGCCCTGGCGCACCCGGCGTAATGGTTTAACATCGTGATTGCTGGTTTCAATAACCGAAAGCAATTAACACGGATTATTTAGCGTACCTTATGTCCGGCATTTTTAACGCATCATGGCCACGCGGTAGACATTCCCTCTCTAATCCCAAAGAGCAAGAAGCGTACACCTCAACTAGGAAGTCGATAAAGGCCGAAAGAGCACTATGCATAAGCGCAGTATCTAGAAATTGAGCCGCAGCACTGGCCAAAACAATAAATAGCAGAGAAACCAGATAACATGACCAGAGCTGTACTTGTATAGCCACAGGATGCAGTGATATGAACTCGCATGACTGGCACGACTGGTTCAGAAAAAGCAAAACATTCCTGTTCGCTATTTGGAAAATTCCCGGGAGGGTCTTGGAGGAAATTCTCTTTCATAGGCCCGCTAAAACAGGTACTAGAAACCTTGTTTCTAGACTTTATTCACTCGAGACATCGGCGGAGTCTATTGAGCTTATTGAGAGATAGAGTTGTGGGCTCTATTGATATCAACTTGGAGCATAGTTGCCGCACTCGCGTGGCTCACATGGATTCAGGTCCGGTTTTTGATTCGATACTTTTCTTTGCTTTTTTGGTGAATTGTCTCGGTGGAGAAGCAGTTTGCATGGTACAGTGAGTTGTCGGGCCAATAGGCAAAGATAGAGGGAAATAACTTGCTGCAGATGCTGTGGGGAGTTGCACTAATTCAGTGAGTCGTAATTTTATAAAGTTCTGGAAATGAGATTTTGGTAATTCGGAAGTGACTGGAAATAGAATTGCGAGGGGCACTTAGTTCGGTCGTACATGTTTTAAAACGGCCCGGTTGTCGCCAGGCGATGGTTTGAGATTTTGTCTGCGTTTCTGCGGTCCTTTTATTTGACTAAGTGAAGCTTCAGTATGGTGTTTGGCCGGCACTTCTCGAGCCTGATAGCTCTTCTGTATACCAGCGCGGGTGTTCTAGGGCACCCGGCTTGCGAGAAGGCTCCGGCTGGTGACTGCACATATCCATCTCTGATCAATGCAACATCAGAGCAACTCCAGGATGGTCTGAATAAAGGATGCTTCACGAGCGCTGATTTAGTCAAAGTATGCTTCCGCCAATAGTCCTAGCTCGAATGGCTAACTGTTGTAGGCATACGTGGAAAGAATCCACGAGGTCAACTCGACACTGCACATGGTGCTAGAAATCAATCCAGATGCGATACAAATTGCTCAGAGTCTTGACAAGGAGAGGAAGAATGGCAACACTCGAGGGTATGTCATATTTCCCCTTAGTGATGTGGAATAAGCAAACTAACAAGAATGACTACAGACCACTACACGGCCTTCCGATTCTGGTCAAAGACCTGATAGGCACAAACGACAAAATGGAAACGGCTGGTGAGTATCACCATTTCTGTTGTGCTGCTCACTGACATATTGTTCAGCCGGCTCGCATGCACTTGTTGGCGCAAAAGTACCCGAAGACTCCACCGTCGTGGCCAAACTCAGAGAAAGCGGCGCCATCATCCTCGGCAAAACAAGTCTCTCAGAATGGGCGAACTTCAGATCATCAGATTCATCTGATGGCTGGAATGCGAGAGGAGGCCAGACATATGCCGCCTATATTCAAAACCAGACTCCCAGTGGAAGTTCTAGCGGCAGTGCCGTTTCCGCTGATTTGGGCCTGGCTCTAGCAACGCTTGGGACGGAGGTATGTCACCTATCAGCCTAATGAGGGCTATATGTGCTGATTCTTGCTTTATCGAAAGACGTATGGAAGTATCCTGTGGCCCAGCGAAAAGAGCAACATCGTCGGAATCAAACCAACCACCGGACTGACCTCACGGCATATGGCTATTCCAATTAGCGAGCGTCAGGATACTATCGGACCCATGGCCAGAACAGTGAAAGATGCGGCAATGGTCCTGCAGGCTATTGTTGGACAGGATCCCAAGGATAACTATACTCTGGCCTCGCCATTTGCAACTGGTTTTCCGGACTATGTCGCGGCGTGTAAATCATCCGGATTGCAAGGAAGACGAATCGGGATTCCTCGCAACGTTGTTAGCCATTATGGCGGTAAAGACAACCCCGTCGTATCGGCATTTGAAGCCACCATCTCGGAAATAGAAGCCGCAGGAGCAACTATCGTTGAGGACGCCAACTTCACGGCTTATGAGGAGTCCATCTATTCACAAATGCACAGCAAAATGACGGCTTTGGATTTCATCAGTAACATCGCAGACTACCTTTCCGGCCTGAAAACGAACCCAAATAATATTTATTCCCTGAACGATATCCGGCATTTCACACAACATGAACCCCTGGAAGATTACCCAGATCGCGACACGTTCTTATGGGACTTGACCCTATCTGTAGGTCTCAACAACACATCCCCGGAATACTGGCCAATGTACCAGGAAGTCCTCAGAGTCGGTGGTGATGGGGGTATCCTAGGCGCCCTCACGCGGCAAAACCTAGATGCTGTCATCTTACCCACTGCAGTCGCTCCTGAAATTCCAGCCATGGTAGGCTCACCAGTCATAACAGTCCCACTTGGTGTATTGCCAGAGGGAACGCCTGAATTAAAGGACCGCGGAGTTGTGTACAGTGCTCCTGGGATTCCATTCGGGATTAGTTTCCTGGGAGCGAAATGGAGTGAAGAGCAGCTGATTGGGATGGCGTATGCTTTTGAACAGAGGACGTTGAAGAGAGATCAGTTGCGACGCATCATTGAGCCAAATACGGAGTTGAGGGATGTCTTATAGACTTAGTAGCTAGTCCTCGTTACTTGGGAAATGCCGGCTCATTGCTTGGGGAGCTGTTCTGTACATAGAGGTAATTTGCATTCTGCATTGCATAATAGCATGAGTTAGAATATAGAAACAGAGTACACACTTATTCCATAACTGATCGTTGTAGCGAGAGTAGTTGGCAGTTGTCGAAGAATAGCTGCGTGATGAAAATGGTTTAGTGCGGATTGATTTTCTAATCGATAAGGCTACCCCCCGCCACCAATGCTTTCACTTTCCACCAGAACAGTTCCAATTGAGAGAATCACCATATTCATGACTTTACCACGATAAGCACATCCCTACATAAGATGGAGAAACTCGAAAGCACATGCGCATCATTGCGTGCACAAATAACTGCCACAGAAACCAGATTGGCGGGGTTGCGACGCGAGCTCGAAAGCGCAGAAAAGGCCGCCATAGTAATTAGGAAACAGGAGGACACAAAGGCAGAAGAAGGGAACAAGGGTCGCGAGACGAGGACATGGCCGCTTCTGGGGGAGGAGTATCGGCGCTATGGGAGACAGATGATCGTGCCACAGCTTGGGCTTCAAGGTGAGTCAAAAGGGTGCTATATGCTTGGTTGCGCCTTCTAACAACCACTCTCTGCTACAGGCCAATTGAAACTTCGATCATCGAGAGTCCTGATTGTTGGCGCCGGAGGGTTAGGATGCCCAGCTGCGCAGTATCTTGCCGGAGCCGGAGTTGGCACATTGGGCCTGGTCGACGGGGACACGGTCGAGTTCTCGAACCTCCATCGCCAGGTTCTACATCGAAGGAGGACTGTTGGGAAGTTCAAGGTGGATAGTGCGATTGAGTATCTTGAAGAGTGGGTCCCACTAGCTTTACAGACTTCTGGAGTAGGTGATGCTGACCATCGTGCGCTGCTAGATTAAATCATCACTCTACATATATCCCCCACAGAGCACACCTTACACCTCAAGACGCACCTGAGATCTTCAAAGACTACGACTTGATTCTAGATTGTACAGATAACCCCGCAACCCGTTACTTGATCTCGGATACTGCAGTACTGCTTGGGAAAGCGCTGGTTTCCGCCTCCGCATTGCGAACCGAAGGCCAGCTTATGGTCCTGAACAACCCTCCTCGACCTGCTGGAGACGCGACTGGAGGACCATGCTACCGATGCGTTTTCCCGAAGCCACCCCCGGCGAACAGCGTTGTCAGTTGCGCGGACGGTGGGATCCTTGGACCTGTGGTGGGGACGATGGGTCTTTTGCAGGCGTTGGAGGCGATCAAGGTTATTACTGCCAGTGATGATGCACCTCGTAATCCCCCATCACTTCTCATATTTTCTGCATACTCCTCGCCACAGTTCCGGAGTATCAAGCTCCGCTCCCGCCGGGCGAACTGCGCTGTGTGCTCCGCTGAGGCTAGCGTATCGTTGGATACATTGAAGTCAGGGTCAACCGACTACGCATTTTTCTGCGGGACAGCAACCCCTGAGACACTGCTCTCTCCAGAAGAACGCATTTCACCGCAAGAATATCGAACAAAACATCCTGACACATTCGCGCCTCAATCGGGACCTACCCCTGCCGCAGATGACAAGCAGCACACAATAATAGATGTCCGCGAAAAAGTCCAGTTCGACATCTGCAACATCGACCACAGCATCAACATCCCAATCTCGAGCATTCTCTCGTCTCGCCCAGCTCCGGCTGAAGAGGATGGGACCCCTGCTCCGTTGCCTACCTGGCTTCCAGAGAACATCACTTCTCCAGATTCCACTGACCCTGTATATGTCGTGTGTCGTCTTGGGAATGATTCGCAGGTTGCCGTGAAGAGGCTTAAAGAACTTGGATTGGACCGTGGAGGGCAGAGATTCATTGGTGATATACAGGGTGGACTGCATGCCTGGAGAAGACAAGTAGATCCGGAGTGGCCTGAGTATTAGCATCGTATCACACGCAAGTAGAATAGCACGTATGAATAACGAATGTAATCTCCAGAGGGATAGATAAAAATTTGGACAAGTGTGAAAAAAAAAAAAGCAAAAAGAAACTCCCCGACTGGGAATCGAACCCAGGTCTCCCGCGCTTGCAGTTGTTAAGCTGACAAGCGGAAATCATGACCACTAGACCATCGAGGACTTGTGATGGAAAGACTTGCAATATCATAATTTACAAGTCATTTAATGTGAATGATGGTTTTGTCAGTAGTTCCACGCCCATGTCCATTGATATTAAGGTTGTTTCCCAGTGAGCACAGTAGCAGTAGCCGCCACGGAACTCTGTTTTCAAGCTCAAGGCCGGCTCCGGAGAGATGCCTCGGGATTGCTCAAGCTTGCAGCCGAATGAAAGAGGGCCGAAATTAAGAATCGAAGTATCGCCAAGTAAATAGTGTCCGGTATTGACTCAAATCGTTGCCACTCCATTATACACCCGTTCGTTGAAGAATTCCCGAATTGCATGTAGTGCATAGTGTGTGGTGAGTAGCCAGCCCTTCCTGTCCATCAGCAATTATATATAAACTCTTCCAGTCACATAGTAATTCCCAACCGACAGGCCATGTTGGAATAACCTCCAATTTCCAAGCTCTCGGAGTGGGTCAGTGTCGGTTTCCTGGGCCGAGAACCGACTGCCGTTCGCGTCTCGTAATGTTCCGATCTCTACGGCTCCAGGCAGTTCTTTTCTTTGACTCACACCGTTTTCTTGAATAAATAAAAAGGGTTTTATACCGTGGATTTCCCCTAGGAATAGCGATTGCGTAGGGGGCTGTTGAAACAGGATTCGTTTGCATTCATTGACAGTAGCAGGTCCACGGATCGTCCCTCCGCTTGGGAGCGCCGTTTTCACGCCAAAGTTTTTGCGCCGTCGCAGTTTTCTCCTCTTTCCACCAGCAGTTTTTTTCTTCATACTGCTCTGCTGGGTCGCTGAATAGCCGCGATAATTTTCTGGTATTTGACTGCGTGATAGAAGCAGAGTGTTCGATATAGCAGTCTGGTTGATTGCCTGGCGCAATAACATCATCGCTATCGGGTCACGTGAATCAGAGGCAAAGCATGCGTCAAACAAACAGATAACAATAGCAATTGATTGTGGGATTTAAAGTGCTTTACGACTGGACGCTGGCAATATGGTTTCTAGGTCCAGCTCATTTAGCGATACGGATCCTCCGATCCAGTTCAACACGCCGAATCCGCCTGTTGATATGGATGATACGCCCAAGCCTAGGAAGAATTATCTGAAGACTTTTTGGGGCAAGGTGAAGCGAGGATGGCAGAGGCTGGAATTGGATATCCACACGGTGCTGCAGATGATGAAGTGAGTTGCTTCGATGTCTCGATATGGCCAGTGCTAACATTATTATTCAGAGGCGCTATTCCGCCCACAATTGCTCTTGCTATGTAAGGAAAACATCCATAATCGAGAGAGGCTGGAGCGCAGCTAACACAACCAGGTATCAAGCCGACTCGGTATCCGCAGAATTCACCACCCTCGGCTACATGGTGGCTATCATCTCCGTCCTCGGATTCGCCATCATGCCTCGGGCCAAGTTCATCCAAATGATGCTTCTTGACGTGCTAGCAGTTTGCGTAGCAATTTCAATCGCCCTGCTCATGATGTACTGTTGTATCCATTCACGACAGCATGCGACGACAGGCTACCGGACCGCGCTTGGAGCTTACAATTCGTCTGCATCCGCTGTCAGCGGCGTGTGGCTTTTCTTTCAGACATTCATGGTGCATTCTCTTCGTGCCAAGTTCCCGCAGTTCCAGTTTCCGGTTATCATCTATTCGATTATTGCGGTGGTTACCAGTACCTATGCACCTCAGTTTACGACAATGGCTGCATCAATCAGTTTTGCTACGAGACTCCTAAAGGCGTGTATGACGGGTTTGGCGCTTACAACAGGAGTTTCTCTATTTATTTTTCCTCTGTCCACCAGGACGGTTGTTTTCAAAGAAATGGCAGGATACATAGGAGGGCTGCGCGCGGCTCTCAAAGCACATTCAAATTACCTTGAGACCCTCGAACGCGACGACATGTTCGGCCGCACAGAGACATTCGATGAAACAGTCGAGAAAATGGGCAAAAAGGGAAAGGTCTACAGCTCCGAAGCACAAGCCATCCATGCCGCAGTCCGGAAAATCACCGAGCTCCACGGAAAACTCCATGGTGATTTGACGTTTGCCAAGCGAGAATTTGCCTGGGGAGAACTGGGCCCTGATGACTTGCAGATGACTTTCAAACAACTGCGCAAGGTTATGATTCCGGTTGTCGGCATTGGATTTATCGTGGATATTTTCCAGCGTCTTTCGGAATACAACAAGTGGAATGAACCTATTGATCCGAATGCAAATGATGCCCCGACTGATGCGATCCGCCGACGGGTCGTGCAAGAATGGAACGATATCATGAGGGCGGTTCACGACCCGTTTGCTTCTATGATGGAAACCATCGACGAAGGATTACAGCATGTTTCCTATACGATGAGATTAACCAAGCCACCGAAGAAGAAGGCTGCTCCTAGTCCTGCAAATTCTGACATGTCTGACAACAAGGATGGGGTGGATATTGAGGCAGAGGCCGGAAAGGTTGAACCCGGCGAGAAAGGGTTCGCAGAGCATTTCCAGCGCAAGTTGGGTGAATTCCGGGTGGCCAAGAAAATTGCATTGCAGACTTGGGCTGAAGAGAAGGGTCTGAAATTACCGGATAACTTTTTCGATCATCCCTCGTCTGTGGAGGATATTGATGATCTTCCTGCAGACGTCACGGGATTCAGCAGGGATAGAAACCGCCGGCAGCTCTATCTGTTTCTTTTTGTACGTACCATGGCCTGATCACATATAGGAAATGATACTGACCAATGCAGATGGAACAATTGCTATACGCATCAGGACAGACAGTTCTGGAGTTCGTCCAATTCGCCGACGAGAAACGCGACAGCGGCAAACTGTCCAGGACACGTCTCATCGTCCCAGGAGGAAAACGCATGGCTAAATGGCTCTCGAGCATTTTCCATGTAGGCGACACCCACGAAGACGACAACATCGGCGACATCAACACCCAAGGCAATATCCTGCAACTTGGAGAGGCGTACAAATTCCGAAAAGACCCCGAGCATCTCCCACCCCAAACCGCTTTCGAAAAAGTCGGAGACAGAGTGCGCATGTTTTCCTTCATGTTACGCTCAACTGAATGTGCCTATGGCTTTCGAGTAGCGTGTGCGACTATGACCATTGCCATTGTCGCTTATCTCTACGATACGCAGGAGTTCTTCGTCCGGCAACGCTTGTTCTGGGCTATCATCATGGTTAATCTTAGTATGTCACCTACGTCGGGGCAGAGTATCTTTGGTTTCGTGCTACGGATCCTTGGCACTATACTCGCCATGATCGTCTGCTTCCTGTCATGGTACATCCCCGATGAGCACACAGCAGGAACCTTGGTAATCTTCTTCATTTTCATATCGTGCGCCTTCTACGTTCCCATCAAGATGTTCCGCTTTCGAACCATTGGAATCATCACCATCATCACAGCCTCAATGATCATCGGCTACGAGCTACAGGTCCGCAAGGTTGGAGAGCAAGTCGCTACATCCAACGGACAAGCATACTACCCAATTTACCTCCTCGCGCCCTATCGACTGGCGACTGTGGCAGGTGGTATCGGGGTTGCGTTTATCTGGACCTTCTTCCCGTATCCCATGTCGGAGCATTCCGTGCTTCGACAGAGTCTGGGAGCTTCGTTGTATCTTCTGGCGAATTACTACTCGCTTAATCACGAGACCGTCTCCGCACGGATTCGGGGCGACGAGGGTGACATGACGCTCAAGACTTCTTCTGGGCGTAGACTTGAGAAGGCACGGAATCAAGTATTCTCGAAACAGATGCTGATGTTGAATGGTTTGCGGACATACTCCGGGTTCTTGCGATGGGAGGTTCCAATTGGAGGCCGGTTCCCTAAGAGGCGATATGACTCGATTATCAATTGCATAGAGAAGTATGTCCTCACCTATCTTCAACACAGTATGCGGCTTTACTAACTGGGCCAGTATCATAAACTACCTGTCTTTGCTAGGCTACGCCTCTGAAGTCCTCTCCAAACTCGGCGCCGAAGAGTCCGAATCTGCCTGGATCCACGACTTCAAGGCTCTCATTACTCAAGCCCGCATCACGACCCACGAAATTACATCTGTTCTCTGCCTCCTTTCAGCTAGTATCACCAACCGCCAACCATTGCCTCCTTACTTGAAGACGCCCAGACCGTACAGTTTCTCAAAACGGCTCGAGGCGCTGGACAAGGATATCCTGAGTATCAGACATATGGCTGAACCGGGGTATGCGGCGTTTTCGGTGCTGCAGATTTCGACGAGATGCATTGTGGGTGATGTAGATCGGTTGTTGCGGTATGTCAAATCAAACCTACGGAGCAGAATAGACGTCGTATACTGACTCAAACCAGGGATGTGAAAGCATTGGTCGGCGAGCTGGACTTCTCCTTCCATGCTGTCAGCACCCGCGACCCCTCGAAGTCGTCGATGAACGTCACGAGACAATCTATGTATGCATCGGGACTGTCGAGAGCTTCTTCGTTCCGGGATAAAAACGATTAGTCGGTTATAGCATCTTTTTTTCTTGTTGTTTTCTTTCCACTTGGTTCCCCCGCTGCCTGGATGATCCTGGTGAGGCATTCTTGCTATTGATCCTCCGCCTGGCCCCCCTCTCATTGCGCCATCCCCTTTTCGCTGTTCGAAGTTGTAATCTCGGAGCTGTCTCCATTAGATCATATCCCGAGAAAAGAAAAGAATATGAAGCTTCAGAGTGGGCTACACAGAAATTTTCAGTGTCGCAGGTATCCTGTTCAAGGGTGAGGAACTTGCTGTGCCATGCTCTTTGTCTACATGCATACTATTGTCGACAGAACACTTTTCTGGCTGTTGTGTTCCATTACATGTTTTTGGTATCAGTGCAACAGGATCTACCACATCCCACTTGGTCCACACTACTTTCATTAGCAACTGGAGTTGTTGGTGGGGATGGCATGCACCACTCGTGACCAGCGATCTGTATCTTGAGTGAGACTATACGCATGGCATCTCAGCTACAGGAACGCGGTTGGAATATACTGCTGCGTTGGCTCCCTGGTCATGAAGGCATCTACGGCAATGAGTGTGCTGACGCTCTTGCAAAAGAAGCTGCCAACTCCTTGGCTCCCAACGCCGCGGAGGAAGTAACTTTCATGGCCAGCACTCAAAGAATCCTCCGCATAGAAGCAGCCAGTGCATGGAAGAATGAATGGACTGCTTCCACCCACGGGAGCTCCCTCCGCCATTTATGGAAAGAGCCTTGAAAAGCACTAATGCAACTATACCAAAGCCTACGAAGAGCCGCTGCATCAGTCCTCATTCAAATGCAAACTGAGAAGATTGCGCTGGTCAATTATCTTGGTACCTTTAAGACTCTGGAGTCGACTGAATGCTCCTACGGACGTGGCCTTCAAGATACACTCCATGTTCTCCTCCCTGTAAAAACCAGGCAGGACTCCGGATGCGCCATCTTACACAGGGGTCAAAGGGGGGGGCTTGGATTACCGGGCCTAATTTAACACGGCCAGACTTGGTACCGAAGGCGGTGCGATTTATGCCTGATACAGGCCTCCTAGGCCAGTTTCAGACTCTACCAACTACATACCGAGCCACAGCAACGGACATGAAGCAACCGACAGCATAGCGCAGCCAAGGTTATTGCAGAAGTAGGGACGGAAACGAGACAGTATCCAACAAGCCCATGAATCTTCGTGGCCACTGGAACAGCAGTACGAAACCAGCAGCACGGGGCATACAAAATGTGGAATAACATATCAAGATATATGTAGAAAAGCGACGATGTACATAGCGATTACCATTACGGCGGCTTACCTGGCCGCCCCGCAGGACCTGCCGCCATTCAGCCTACAGGGCTGACAGATGCGTATATGAATAATAACAATAACAATAACAATATGTTTAAATACAGGAAAGACATACACCGCATCTTCAAGGCTTATCAGTTGACAGATTGGCGATGAATAGGCTGGCACGCAATTTGGTAGCAGTCTGACGGCACTCAACAGCCATAGAAGGCTTTCGAATAGTCATAGAGAAGACCACAACTTTAAGAGCCCTATATAAACGACCTTCTTGCTACCCAAAGGATAAAAACAGATAGACACAACAGAATACAACTAGAAGCCTTTTCTTATTTACATTCAAATCCGCCGACTTGATCCTTTCATTGGCATCTCTGCGTACCATTCATACTGCGAAAGTCACCATGCAACCAAACACCTTCCTCAGGCTATGTCTTGGTCTCTTTCTCTCGACATTCTTTCTAGCATCACTCGTCCAGAGCTCGCCCTTTCCACGGTATGTTGCAGGACACTATGTAGATCTCTTACCTACTTCCTTATCATCCACTTTCTGAGTGACTGATGGGTACAATTCGCCCTGGTCACTCTTCAGCCCTAACTAACTTGCCCTGGCTGATGTAGTTTTCCCGCAGCTAGTTCACAGACGTTTCAATATCGAGCCCGCGCTCCTGTATGTAATTGTCTTCAATAATGCAACAGTACCTAGACCAACGCTGTCTATCATCATGCATGGTGACTTGCTCGCCACCTGTTGGAACATTGCCTCCCAGAGAAAATTGATCTCTTCGGCGGAACTGACATGCTCTGAATGTTGAGGGTCTCGTGTTTAATAGCAGCCCAGAGGGATCGAAGACGAAACTAAAAATTAGCACACGTCACCCGTACATGCATAGTTTCGATCTCTTACCCCGTCGACTCCCTCTTAGCCGTGGCAGGAATCATCCCACACTCCCTCAACACATCGCTAAGCTGTAGTCTGTCATATTGTACTCACCCTGGAATGCAAATATCTACGTCAAGCAAGCACTTTTGCCTTTCATGAATAACTTAACAATTTCCTGACTGTGGTGTGCCGCAGGTCCCGGTTTACCGCAGGGCCATGTGGTCCATAGGGTAACTATAGATCCATGAAAACTGTGGCATGCCGCAATATTTTCCCAATCCATCCCATCAATGGTTGCAAGTAGCTTCAGAATTTACCAAAAGTCTTGTGAGTAATTTTTCTTTGCTTGCCTGGTACATTTCAGAGACAGCAGTCGACAAAATGCGTACCACGAAATCCTACTTACGAACAATACTCTCCCATGATGGATATCACGGAACCACCTACGCTCTCATGAAACTGATGCCAGCTTCAGACGCCAGTGCGCTATTTGCTGCCCTTCAACTTAGACTATCGACTTTAATCTATCGAAACTTTCTCAAGCCTTTGAGAGATATAGATCAGACTGCAAACATTCAACAAGATGGTTCCAGAATTCAGGCGACTTATTGGTCTGATGTTTGGACTTGAAATTGCGTTTGGTACAGTTTCTAGGCTTCGTGATAATCATTTTGATTGAGCCAAAGAAAGAGAAGAGGAAGGACTTTAGAAACTGTGTTTGAACGGAAGAATGGAATGCACATTGAAATCAGCCTTTTGTGTGTTTAAATAGCTACTTTTCTGGTATTCTAAGTCATGATGGAAGCGCTTCCCAGTATGAAACTATAGATAAATTAGGTGTAAATGTTGCTGGTGAGCGTATTTGTGCTTTACCTGTTCAGGAAATTTAGCAGTGGTCGTTTTAAAGCAGCGACGCCAGGACGGAAATGCTACGAAAATGTACCTGAAAAGCCACGACGTTTTGTGGCCTTTCCGGCGTCACCTTTAGTTACTCCGTATATCCAACCTGGACGGTATACGCCTCTGCAGAAATTCGATTAGTTGAATGCACAAGCAACAGCTTAATTTATCTCAGACGATCATGCCTTGGCGAGACAAGACGCCCCGCCTCAGCCTTTTTATCAGCTTAAATGCACAGCTGCCATCTCAAGCAACTACGAGAGTCGAGTACTCACCATGGACAGCAATACAGACACTAAAAAACGAAAACCACATAAAAAATCGCGACGAGGCTGTCAAACATGCCGGTAATCTCACCCTCCCCTTTTCATACAGCTTCCAATAGTAACAACAACAACCCAGAACCCGCCGCTTAAAATGCGACGAAACCCTCCCAAGCTGCACCCGTTGTATGCGAACAGGCTGGAGATGCCAATACCCAGATCCTTTTCCATCCGAATCTGTAATTCCAAGATTTTTTCCCTCGCGCACTTTCGACAGCTAGCGCGAATACCAGTACTTTGACTTCTTCCGGTTCCAGACCGTGACTGATCTCAGTGGCTGGTTTAGTTCGTATTTCTGGCATAGGCTCGTTCTGCAGATGAGCCATTCGGAGGGTGTTGTGAAGAGGGTTGCTGTTGCGTTAGGGGCGTTGCAGATGAATGGGGGTTCTGATCAGCGAGTGGCTTTGCAGTACTATAACGAAGCGCTGTCTGGTCTTCGGGGGTTGCTTGGTTCGACTGGGATGCGATCTATTGACGTCGCCTTAACAGCGTGCATTCTACTCTCTTGTTTCGAAGTTTTCCGGAGGGATTACGCAGCCGCGCAAATGCACTATACAAGCGGCCTAGAAATCCTCAAACTATGGCGAGGAACCACGGCTTACTCAACAGTCGACTATCCATACCCCTCACGCTCCCAAGCAGTAATCCCCTGTTACGAACGCGCGTTAATCGAACACTTCTCTCTCCTAGAAACACAAATCGTCTCATTTCTCCAATCACGCCCCGGCTTCGCACAAGACGCCATCCTTTTCGAACAAAGTATCTCCAAGATCCCGATCCCAATGGACTTCACTACACTAAACGAAGCAAAAGAAACATTTATCTCAATCATGAACACAGCGATGAACCTAACCACCCGCGCCAAAAGCAGACTCGTCTTCAAAACAGAAGATGAACCGGAGCGCGATGAAAACGGGCTCTTCCGCCATCGCGAGACGTATAATGCGTCAATTCAGTTTGCGGCGACTCTGCGTACTCTTACGGGGGAGTGTCAGCTCACGCTTACGCAGTGGATGGCTGCCTTTGACGCCCTATATCGTCGGACATGCAGAAATATGTCTGTCCAGGAGACGGCGTCGACTTCTGTTCTGTGGCTAGTGTATACAGTCCTTTATGCGCTTTTCGCGCGAGACTTTTCTACGGGGGAAATGGGCTACAATGTATACGTAAAGGACTTTGAAAACGCAGTATCTCATGCCCTAGTCGCGATACGGCATCACCACCGCCATTCATCATCACAACAACGTCAACAGAATCGTCAACCAATGTTCTCCCTAAGCCTAGGCATAATGTCCTCACTCTACTTCATCGCGACAAAATGCCGTCACCGCGGTGTTAGGGATATGGCTCTCTACGCACTTTCTGCAGCACCATTACAGGAGGGCCTGTGGAATCGGGATAGTGCGTTCTTGATGACGCGGGTGCTAGTCGAAATGGAAGAGGAATCTCGGATTCCTGGGACTATTGGGCCGGAGGGGATCCCTGTGGAGGCGAGGATTATTGGCGTGAATTTTCTGTTGAGGGCTGAGATGGGGGAGCTGGTGCTTGTTGTTGATAGACCAGGGGAGAAAGTAGAGAGGTTGGTAAAGTATGTTAGTGGGTTGGGGAAAGAGATGGATAGATAATATAGGCGGACCAGGAATATACCTGCTGGAACCTGGAGGTTATTTCTACCTGCGTCCCGGAGGTAAGTTCTATTGACATCGACAACTATTCTGCATATTATGCGAGACAGCACACCCCAAGATACACTTCCAAGGAACCCAACGCCCTATGTTTCGAACAATCAATCAACTCCCGATAGAAGAGGTAGTACGAGACTACAACGTCACCAAAGGCAAAACGGTCACACGAATGATGACTTGCGCACGGGATACCAGCAGAAGAACGGGATCCAAGCAAGTCACTTATCGAAATAGGGTATCTACCTAGTACATGCATCTAGCATATGCTAAGCAATGGCGGTGAAAATCACAGCCACAGTATGTACTCCGTGCTTCCATACATGTGACATGCATGTGCCTCTGCCTCTAGCATCTGATATCAGTCCCCTTTCCTTCCCTTTCATACTTGTACTTGTACTCTGCACTGCCTGGTTGCTCATTGACTGACGCATGCACACAGGTACATGAAACAATCCCGACATTCTAGCGAAACCCAAGCCAAACGTTGCATACCGATTCTCATAACTCCTTGCATAGAAGCGAAAATTACCCATTCGACTGGAAAAAGCCTCTTTCAATAAACAGACTTTGCCTGCCTGTCTAACATTGTGTGAGACTGGCATATCGTGCACTTAAATAAACTCAGCGCAAATATGTACTTTGTATCCGGGGGTTATATAGCAGGCAATATCCCTTGCGTGGTCCCCCTACCAAAGAGATGTACAATGTCCCACATTATCATGCTCGGAATTCCTCATGCCGTCGGTTGTTGCTCCCTTTTTAAAAATGTACGACGTCCGCGCGGTGCGAATGGTTGATGTTTGATTTGCTTTTGATCAGTCGTGGCTGGATGACGAAGGGTGAAGAAAGAAGAAAAGATAAGACAGCGCATACCATTCGGTTATCTATGGGATAGAGAAGTCGAAAACGGATCTGAACGATAACTACTCCTGCCAATGGGTGTCACATCAGAGATAACGGTCTATAACAATGACAAAGAAAGCAGCGAATCGAAACCCCCATCCCGCAATACGCATCTCAGCGTCGAGGAATTCTCACCCACGCTCGAAGAAGGATTCCGACTTCGACCCCCAGTCTGCGACGAGGACGTTGAACACCAATTTGAAGATGATGACAGTGAAGCTCGCAATCGTCGCCGCTTGGCCAAGCGTGAAAATGCTGGGTGGAGGCCCGGGGTTAGGGAATGGCTGGTTCTCATCTGCGTATCGATTGTGGTTATGATGGATGCGTTTGATGCGACGGTAGTGATTCCTCTGGTACCTGTATGTAGTTACGCTTTTCCTGTTTGCGATTCCCTTGAATGTTTTGCTCATCAGTTGAGAATATTAAATTGCAATAGTATCTTTCCCATGCCTTTGCAAGACCACTCGAAAACATCCTATGGCTGCCAGCGGGCTACCTTCTCGCCAATGCAGGAGGGCAGATGATATTCGCTATGCTCTCCGAGATATTCAACTACGGGTCGCTCATGATAGTTGCTCTTCTCTTCGCCACGGCCGGAACAGGCGTCTGTGGCGGCTCCATGGATTTCCCTGACTTGCTCGCCGGTCGAACAGTACAGGGCATTGGCGGCGGCGGTGTGACGGCGATTTCATTCTTGGTCGTGATGGACACCATGCCAGGTTCGCATTGGATTCGGTATACAGGTTGGTTATCCACAGTCCGTGTGATTGGCGCTATACTAGGTCCGCTCCTCGGTGGACTATTTGTCGACTATGTCCGGTTCAACTGGGCGTTTTATTTCAACTTTGCATTCTGTGGCCTCGGTTTGCTGATATGCCCTTTTGCTGTGGATTTGGGCTCGAAGAAAGGTACCCGCCTTTCCAAGCTTAAGAAGATGGATTGGCCCGGCTGCATCCTTGTTCTCACGGGAGTTGGCTTTTTTCTTGTCGGGATGTGTTGGGGTGGTACGGAGTATTATTGGAAAGACTGGGAGACGGTGATGCCAATAACTGTTGGAGGAGTGATAATTGTTGCCCTCATGTTATGGGAGATGTTTTGGGCAACACGGCCGTTGTTTGCACTGAAAGCGCTGGGTTTGCAAGATCCGCGGTCAACAGCGATAGCGTATATCAGCAGTTTCCTTCACGGCTTTCTGGTGAGTCTATATATCCAGAGTGGGAAGCGGTAACTGAGAAACTAACCTAGAGCAGATATTTTGCCAACTACAATACCTCGTCCTATACATGACCTCTGTGAAATATTTCTCTCGGTCTCTGGCGGGAATAGTCTCCGTCGTCCTCACAGGACAAACTCTTATTACCATTGTTGTGGTATGCCAGACTGGAATTCTCAGAAAACTCCAATCACATTGGATAATCCGGATCGGTTGGGCAATAACTCTCATCAGCACGGGATGCTTCATCATTCTTCACAAGCGCACCCCAATGCCCGGCGTGGTATTCATGTTCTTTGCAGCAGGAACCGCTCATGGTTTTCTGGTCTCTGGATATAATGCTTTCTTCACAGAAAAAGGACTTCAACGGCAGCAAGATGAGGACCAGGGTTCCGATTTATCCACCACTTCTTTGCCAATTCTGATGTACCCGCTCCTCAGGACATGGGGAATGTGCGTTGCTGTGCCTGTCATTGGAGCCATCTTGCTGGGTCAATTAATACGCCAGATGGAGAAAAATGGACTTGATACTTCAAATGAGTTCTACATTCGTTTGAACGAGATTTTGTTGTCCGAGGGGGGAAGAGATGAACTAGAGATTCTGGATGGAGTTGGGTTTCGGCTGGTTTGGGAAGTCGTTACAGCACTCGCTGGTGTGGGAGGGATTCTGTCGCTGTTTATTAAAAAGCCTTAGGAAAAAGCCAATAGTATGGCCAGTACAAATTTTAGAGGGTCAGTTCACCGTTAATCCACGTTTCCGTACATACTCTGTAACACTGCTTGCTAGAAAACCGATCATGACGTCAGAAATATCAAACAGAACGACGTAAGTAAAGCTTTATCTTGGACTTACCGAGCTTCAACGCAATCGAGACTCTTCAAAAGACCGCAGAATTGAAGCGTCAAAGTCGAATCATGGGCAGGCGCTGAGATCAAATACCAATTTCTCTAATCTAAATCATCTGAAAGAACCAACAACACTCTAAAGCAGGATGCCGAAGACACCCGGAGCATCGAAAAAAGACATCTTTAATGAGCCGGAATGGACCAAGACACATAGTCACCGAGTAGGGCTGCGAGACAGTGATGACCGATTTCCCGGTCTGACCCACATCGGAGATGACTGGCGTTTTGAGATTGAAGAAGAGGCCGAGGAGAAGATTGAAGAACTGAAAGAGAAGGCAGCCGGCGGGAAGCTGCTTACGGTTCGCGACTTCATTGCCAAGCAAGAGGTCAGTTCGAGCGCGTACTTGCAGCAAAAGATAAACTAACCTCATTCCTCATCTCTTGTAGAACTTCGAATTCAAACGACCAGAAGTCCATCCGAAAAACCGGAGATATGTCCTGCACGTTACAGAGAATTTCATCAAAGAGGGACAAGGTTGGCTCATTAATGAGAGAAAGCGCCAACATGTAGATGAGAAAAAGCAAACGCAGAATACAAATAAAGAAGATGACTCGGAGCCCGAGGCCAAGGAGGAGAAGAAAGAAGACGAGGGTAAGCCAGAATACACCCTGGAGCAGCAGGCGCTTTTGCGCAATTTGAGTGAGGAAGCAGAACATATACGCTCGATGAAACAGAATGATGGAAAAGGCCGTTCACCTGCATGGTATGAATTGATATCCACGCAAATTGATGAGCTGGATCAATTCAGCCCAGACAATTGGATTGCGCGGCCTGACACTTTAATCCGAATTACTGGCAAAAATCCGTTGAACGCGGAACCGGACTTGTCAAAGCTTTTTGATGCAGGGCTCATCACACCAAACCGGCTTCACTATGTCCGGAATCATGGCTCAGTTCCGAACTTGGAGTGGGCGAACCATAAACTCGAGATATCAGCCGGTAGATCTTTGGCGCTACTAATGGATGACTTGACGGACCAATTTGAAAGCGTGAACATTCCAGTTCTTCTCGCCTGCGATGGCAACCGGCGGAAAGAACTCAATATGATTAGGCGGTCCAAGGGTTTCAATTTTGGTCCCGGAGCTGTCAGTTGTGCATACTGGAAAGGAGTTCTGTTGCGGGATGTGCTTTTAAAAGCTGACATTGTATCATTAATGGACGACTATCCAAGTGCGAGTCTTTGGGTTCATTTCGAAGGCGCAGATGATCTCAGTGAAGGGAGGTATTCCACCTGTATACCGCTAGAATACGCCATGGACCCGAATAACGATGTCTTGCTCGCTTATGAGATGAATAACAGCCCCCTGCCAGCTGATCATGGATATCCGCTTCGACTGATCATCCCTGGATATGTCGGAGGTCGGTGTGTAAAGTGGCTGGCGAATATATGGGTGACAGATCGTGAGAATGACAGTTACTACCATATATATGACAATCGTGTCATTCCCAGCTTTGTGACAGATCCGAACTCCGAATATGCAGATATTTTGTTTCATAACCCAAGTACCATCTGCAATGAGCAGGCACTAAACTCGATTATTGCGAAGCCAGCCCAGGGTGAGACAATAAGGCTCACCGATGTAAAGAAAGACCAAACATATCGGATCGAAGGATTTGCATATAATGGAGGTGGGCAGGAAGTACAGCGTGTCGAGATCAGTCTGAATGGAGGCGAGAACTGGCTATACTGTGTGCGGCGGGTGAGATGATCAGATGAGCATTTGCATTTTTTTTTTTTTTTCAGGAATAACCTTGTCATATAGTATCCTGAAGCACCACTGCGGCACGGAAGGAAAATTTGGACATGGCTGTTTTGGCACATTGATGTTGACCTTCCACAAATGCTGGAAGCCCAAAGCATTACCGTGCGTTGCTTTGATGTAGGGAAGAATACGCAGCCCAACACGCCTTCTTGGAATTTGACAGGGTAAGTTCTTCCATCGTCGCACTTTGTGCAGTCAGGCTAAGTGCCCCAGGATGATGAACAATTGCTGGTATGTGGTCAAACCACAAGTAATCATTGCTCCTGACACAAATGAATTGCTCTTGATATTTCGGCACCCCTGCGAGCCAGGCACTGGAGAAGGTGGATGGATGGGACCATCTACAGAGATTCGCATGGAGCAAGCTAAGCGCTCTGCAACAGCTCCTCAGAAACAATTCACCCGCGAGGAAATAGAAAGTCATTCAAGCGAAAGGGACTGTTGGGTTGTGATTAATGATAAAGTGTACGATGCCACCAGTGTTCTGGGTTGGCACCCTGGTGGAATAACACCGATCCTCGATCATGCCGGGCGAGTTCATTCGGAGACAACGGAGATGTTTGAGAGCATTCATGACGATTTTGCTCAGAAGAAATTGCAAGGTGTGAACCAATATTGTAGTGTTTGCGGTAGATCGTTAACGAGTGTCGGTAGAATGCGCCTTGGGAGTGGTGACCGACAAAGTAAAGGAGTTTATGCAACATGTGGCCGAGCAAAAAGCCGAACAAAGGGCCAAATCAGCCAGGAGGGATATGGATGTAGCACTGAGCCGGCATAAGTAAGTCTCGTTGTGGTCTATTGCCCGAAGAATGCAAGACTCACCTATAGCTACTATGCAGATGGACATTGGTGCGATTGGTTCGAAAAATTAAGATTTCAGGAGATACCAGTCGGTATACATTTCAACTGCCACCGTCATCCAAGACACTAGGGCTGGAAACTGGTCAACATGTGCAACTAGGATTCCATTTCCGAGACCGACTGGTTTTCCGTCCCTATACACCCGTTTGGCCAATTCTTTCCAGCCAGGACGAAGGCACTTTCGATCTGGTCGTGAAGACATACTACCCTGATCCAGGGCAACCGGGAGGGACCATGTCGAATATTCTGGATTGTCTTCGGGAGGGTGAAGTGGTGGAGGTGAAAGGACCTTCCGGGCAAATTAGATATCAGGGAAACGGGGAGATCCTCGTTGACAACAAAAGCTACTTTTTCGATCGTATCACCCTGGTCCTTGGCGGATCAGGGATCACTCCGGGATACCAACTCGTCGCCAGGATTTTATTAACAGAAGGAGACCGAACAGAGATCAGAGTTATCGACGCGAATAAGACCGAGGATGACATTCTACTGCGTGAAGAGCTTGGTCGATTCGCGCGGGATAATTCGGACCAATTTCGCATCACCCATGTTTTATCTCATCCAGGGAAAGACTGGCCAGGCGAAAAAGGTCATGTAGACGAAAGGATCCTCCATCAGTATGCGTTTGAGCCGGACGAGAGGGCTGTGGCTCTCTTATGTGGACCTCCGGCGATGATCAAGAAAGCGGTGCTGCCAGCTTTGAAGAACTGGGGGTATCATGAAGACAAGAATCTGTTCGGGTTTTAGCTTGTCTCCAAGACTTCGACGAGTACCTTAACTCTACTGGCCTGGCATGTAATTGTCGCATCGGTGGCTCCCTCGTCGATTACTGTCTCAACAAGACAAGAGTACGCATCCTCGCCAGCTCATATCCCCCAAGGTTATTTTCATTCTCAACATGTTACACTCTTGGGATATCGTCCTGGCCATTGGAGGTTTGGCTTGTGTTTTGCGACTCGGACTCCCTTCGTGTGCGCTTGGGCTTTGGTTTGAGGACTTCGAAGAGTTGTTTCACGGCAGGCATTACGGACATTCGAACGATTTGATGGAATTGCTGTTGGTTTGGGGGCTTGGTGCGATTAGTTTGGTGTGGTTGATTTGAATTCGATAAGATAAAATGTAGTCGAAAGAAGCTTATTGGACTCAGGCAAATTCAGGCAAAGCATAATGATGTTCGGTGCCGAAGTTCCCATCAAAGCGGCCTGCTCTTACCCAAAAAGGAAACCATGAGGTCGTACCTTCTGTACACAAATGCTGGAGCGCCTTCTCCATCGAGACAAGTACTAACGCTTACTTCTAATCACCTTCTCTGTTTCTTACTCTCTCCTCCACCTTCGATCTCTTTTAAATCCATCCCAAACAGTATTCTCCTGCTACTGTTGCATCAACATACTCTTAGTGACAACTATATCTCTTTCTGCATCTCAACAAGAATGTTTTCCCTCAAATACTCAGTCTTTTGCCTTTTGGCAGCTTCTTCCGTTGCTTTTCTCGCCTCGACAGAGTCCAAACAGGTCGATTTCCCTCTCCCTGACAGTCTGCCCAATCCGTCCCCGAGCCAAATCGAATCGATCCAGATGAGAGCCGGTGGCACGTTGCCAAATACGCCCCCTCCAATGCGTATTAGCAGCGAGGGTATCAACAATCTGAAACTCATGGCGTTTACTGGATTGTCCGAAGTGGCTTTTTTCGATGAACTCCTTCGAAACATCACCACCAACGTACAGGGCTACCAGGTTGCCAACGCACAGGAGCGTGACATGGTTATCAAGTCTCTGACTACGTTTCTTGCTGTATGTGCCAGCTTGGAATTTGGAGAAAGACCATTAGTGCTAATAGTAGCAGCAAGCGGAACTGCAGACGATCGCGGAAAACAATGGCCTTCGTCGTTTCAACCTCAACACTGTCCAGCCTTGTCATTATAGCTTCCCTGTGTCCGACTACAAGTCTGCAATTGCACTGGGGGAGGCATTTACGAGTTTGAAATTGGGTGCGCTGCAAGACATCGTCACGCGGTTCGCCATGGGAAGTGACTTCGACTTGGCCCGTTTCGCAACATCTATAGCCGGTCAGAAGGGCCAACAATCTGGCTGGTTCCGCACTCTCCAAAACAAGGTAGCCAGTGGCGTGCCATTTCCGACGATGGGAAATGTCGACTTTCTCTTTTCGGCTGTCCAGAGATTCATCGTGCCAGGCAACTGTTCAAGCATTGCCGATATTTCTCTGCGTACCTTGCAGCCGCTGAACATCCTTACGCCCCCTAGTCCGCGAACGCAACTCATCCGGGTCTCCTGGAAGCCTACCAAGGGCGGTAAGCAAGGACAACTGTGGATGACCTACATAAACCAGCTGAATATGCCTATCGCCGAGCGGATGAACATTATCTCTAGCAACAATGAAACAGTGGTGGCTGAGGCATTGTTTCCGTATGAGAGACGCCTTTTGAACGGATTGACCATCGCAGCGGTAACCACCAGCGGCGGGCCGTTTGCGAATGCAGCCGAGGTGTCACAGGCGACGGCGTTTGGACCAGGATTGATCAGTGTTAACTAATTCCCTGTGCATCGTTGTTAAGATGCTTAGCAGCTATCCATGCTAATACATGTTCTACGAAGACTTTTGTATAAATTATCCTCGAAGTCAATTAATTGAACCATGCGCTAGGTTAGCTTTTAACCAACAAGGATCCAAAAGTGAGTAATAAAGTAGGTACAAGAAGAGAAGCACTATTATGCTAAGTCCACCAGCTAGCCTTCAGGGCTACATCCCCTGACATGCACAGCAGAATGTTTTAAACCTCCTTTTTTTCCTTTTTACAGGTGTCCCTGACCAGCGTTGCTGGTGACGCTCGAGGCAACCTTAGAGTAAGCATCAGCAGAAGCAATGTTCTGACCCTTGAACTTAGACAGCAGGCTAGTGTCGGCCTGGTTGAAGGTACCAGAGTTACCAAAGCCGTTGATCTCGCAGTCCCGGCCAAGGTACGACGAGCACTGAGCGTTGGAGCTAGCGTCAGGAGAAGTGAAGAGTTGGCCATCAACAGGGTCTTCGACGGGGGCAGTAATGTCCTGGAAGACGTTACCCTCAGCAAGAACGTAGCCACCCTCACCGATCTCGAAGGCGTGGCCGGAGTTGTCGTGCCAGTAGTTGTTGACCTGTCCATCGTCAATATTAATGCGAATGTGTTATTCTTGAAAGCGTGACTTACAGCGTGCAGAACGGTGTTACCCTGAACCTTAGGAGAGCGGCCGCTGGTGTGGTAGATGTAGTTGCCCTTGAGGGTGACCAAGTCGTTGTTGCCATCGAGGTAGATGCCCCAGTAGTGGTAGCCGTCGCAGGTGGCAGAGTAGTCAGATTCACCGTTGATGAAGGAGTTGGAGATGGTGACGCGGTTGTCTTTCTCGGTGCCGAGGACGATGTGCTGGCGGCCGATGCGCTCAGTCTATACGATTGTTAATTTCCATTCTGGGTGACTTTAGGGAGGGAATTGGCATACGGTGACGTGGTCGATCCAGACAAGGTCACAGTCGTTCAGGGTGATACCGTCACCTCCCCAGACGTACTGAGGGTTGATGTCGGTCACAGCGATGTTCCTATTCTTGTCAGAGAAATCTTTCAACTGAGAGTGTAGAGACTCACTGAATGATAATGTTCGAAGCACCGCTAACAATCCGCAATCCCTTACCCTTAATAATACCCTTCGAGCCCTCGCCCAAAATAGTCTTATCCGACGCAACAGTGATACCCAAGGTACCCGCATTATCATACTTCACATCAACAGTCTGCGCATCGGGCTGGTAGTTAGTGCACCAGTCATTCGAGTTGATCGCCTGCTGGCAAGCCGAGCCGGTACCCCAAGGCGCACAGCCAGTCCCGGTAGTCGTACCCTCTGTGCCGGTGAAGTCGAAGGTCTTGGAAAGCACGATCACGCGCGCCTCATCATCACCCAGGTACGAGACCAGCTCGTCGGTGGAGGAGGGGTAGACGGCGGTTGCATCACCACCACCGGTGACGCCCTTGGCGAAGCCTTCAGCGGAGCCGGAAACGCTGACTGCGGCAGTGGTGGTGGTGAAGGCAGCAACTGCTGCGGTGAAGAGGGAGGTGTATCTCATGGTCAACAGAGATAAAACAAAGAAGAGCGAAAGAATGAATGGAGTAGTTAGTAAAGAAAAGAATGGATGGATGGTTAAGCAGTATTGATCAGCGGCCGTTGAACATTTTATACCTTGAGCTCTCCCACGCAAGCCATATAGGTTAATATCGGGATATAAACGGATAATATCCAGACCCAGAAGCACCTGGGCTAGCACCGATTTCGGGGACAGCCGCTGCTGCAGATTAACAATCTGGATTGATTAATCTTATATTGAGTCCCTCCGAGCCGTCTCACGATTCCCGATTAGGAAACCTCCGAGAAGCACGGGGCAAGTGGCCCCGGCTGACAGGGCTGATTGAAACTCTGAATCTCACTTTGAGACGGTTATCTGATTTTTTGTTCGCTGTTGTGTGGACCGAATGATTCCCGAACACTTACTGGAATAATTAACCGGAACAGTCTGGAAAAGATGTGGCGGACCCTCAGTCATGACCCATCAGAGCCGGTGGATGGGTGACTATCACTGTTCATTTCGTGATTATTAGAGAAATGAGGCTTGATATGCTCTATATTAAGGAGAACGTCGAATATTTGAGAGAAGTCGTATGATTGTACACAATCCCTTCAAGAACGACCGAGGTTTGTCTGAATTGTATAAGGACCTTAAATTTCAGGGTATTCGGTTCCTGACAAAGTTCTCCTCCACAAAAGAACGATTCAGCAGATGGAGTCCACTATGACCGATGAGTTGTAGTCGAGCCTATCGTGGAAAGGACCAATCCGGACATGATTTGAGATACCGTGGTGAATTCCTTGGTCCGGCACTTTTTCGAATTTCTCTTTCCGAGAGCTCTCGCCCTATGTCGGTCAAGAACAAATACGAAACGTTAATAAGTAAATTATCCGACCGAAAAGTAGCGTAGCTATATCCCCTAGGAAGGCGTGTCTGGGTGCAGGTTCGTCTCCCCCAAAAACTAATACCCTCGAGGGGGCTTCGCAAGGTCCCAGAGAATATACCAAACCTCGGCCCAGACAAGGCTCTTCTTTTAAGGTGGCTCTAAATCGCACCAATTCGTAAAGTACCTATCAGTGTTAGGCATTCACACGACGCTTGATATCTACTTACACCTTCTGCTTTTTATTTTATATCCCAATAAAGACACTCGTAGTTCAGTGCATGGTTCACAAAGCCGGCTTCTACGAATCCGCTAGATGGTAGGAAAGTTAACCCATAATCCAATTATGATAGAGGGGCAGGGGACCTTACAACCAGACCGACTTGAATGCTTCACGGATTTTCCTGCGTCCTTCGGCGGAGAGCTCCAGTAAACAGCTTCGACCAAAACACCCGGTACCTTTTCTATTAAACAGAGTCACCAGAAAGGCACTGGGGACAAATCCATTCCTGATCTTGCCCTTCAACCGTGTGACTGGGTCAAATGCTTCAACCATCAAGGTCTGCTTTTGCGTAGTGGGGGAACTTATGGGTGGCTTGCTGAGATCTCTGTTCAAGTGTTTGATAGGCAGACCCTGTGTGTGGAATCCTGGTCTGTCAGCAACTTTCATAGAGACTAAGGTATAGATATACGTGTTGTGGATAATCTCGCATGATCACTTCCTCACCCGAGTCATTGGCTTTTGTGCAAACGAATGTTCCATAGATAGCGGAGGTACAATTAAGCTCCTCATATTTGTATTGTGTGTAGAGGCTGAGGGTCTCATGTAACTTTCCCGCCACAGTCTAGGGACCAGGATGGTTGGTATTCTGGATGCGAAAGGTTTTGCCGACATAGCCTTCGAAGTAATCCACGTCTGAAACCGTTCGCTGAGGAAATATATCTTATTGCCTGGCTACACCAATGTGGTGATAATTAGTTGGTTTGGGACGCTTATATATTTGATTTACTACTTTTCAGTTGAGGGGTTGTGACATTTACTTGAAATATTCACCTAAGCTCTTTGCTGACTGCAGTCTACCTAGAGCAAGTACTGTGGGATTTCTTATCTTCTTTCTCTGCTCTCTTTACATATAGCCACTATCTCTCACTTCCAGATACCATAACCCAACACCAGAATCGTTGTCGTCGACATTTTTCTCCAAACCATTGAGATTAAAACATACATCATTATATCATACTCTGGCTGTTCCGAAATGAGGTGCTGGTCAGCTCCGGCCTAGCAGGCCATCGATAATTTCTCTGAATATCGAAAGCTGGCCATCGAGTACCTAGATAGCCGGGCTTGGGAGGTAATATATGACAATATCTTCCAAGCGCAAGTTGGTATTATAGAACTCTTTTGAGAGGTGGACCGACTGGAGAAATCTTGATCAAGCTTTCGGAACGCTATGGTAATTGACCTCGAAAATAAGCGCTGAAGTCGAGCGGCGACAAAATTTATGTCCAAAGCCGATAGATAATAATGGTCGAACATGTCCACTGGCGCTATTCAGTTATGGTGATGTTTTAGCGGATACAAGGCCGTGATGACAAAGATATATGATATATGGCCGCGTGTCGGACATCGTTTGCATTCGGATTGGAGAAGTTCACTTGGCGAGTCTATAAGTTGGGGGACCAAGTTTGAGAAGATCGCGGAAGGTCGGTTTCAGCAAAGAAAATGGGGTGATACACGCATACACACGGGGAAATGGCCTAGCAAAGACGAGAGTTTTAATGAACACTACCAACTGAAAAAATAATACACGCAGGCCTTTCGGAGAGTGCAATACAACCACCCGAGTGGTGTCTGTGTCACCTCTGGCAAAAAGACGATATGTTATAGCAGCCTGACAATGAGGCAGTCATGTAGGAACTCTTCTCCCATGGAAGTCCACTTGAAGGAGCACAAGAACCCTCCCTGATCACGAGGCAACTATGCCAGACTAAGGGCTCAGTCAATTTGACTGTTTCTGCTGTCTAAGGGGATAGAAAGCAGACAGAATATCCTTGAGAGGGCTATCAATTTTACAGAAAGCGGGCATTTTCAACGGTACGCCGAGACGAGCCAACGCTGTGTCTTAGGGCAAGTTGCCCGCTATTTGCACCTACTAGTTGAGATACGGCTTTCCTCCAAATCATTATGAATACATTTCCCTGAGACAACAGGGACTACGACCTGGACAATATGCTATTTTCGACAGCCGCGTAATTTGGCCATTGGCACCAGGAGGCGCATATTCAATCTATTGGATTGGTCTTCGACCAGAAGGATAGTATCCAGCCGTGTATTCTAGACGGCGAACCATGTCGCCTCCCATATCGATACAGGGAGGAAATTCGAAGAGCAGGAATCTATCAACGCCATTAACTGGAAAGAGACAACAGTCGGACTTTCCAGGACAGGGAGAGGTGTCACCTGGTGCTTCTTGGCTGGGCCCGAAGAAAAACCTGGATATAATCTGGTATCACAACCAGTGCAAGGTTTCTTTCCCTGGCGTTATATTTTATAGGTGCTATGAAATGAATTATCCAGAAATGCGCAATGCTAATCCGATCAACCCAACATGTTCGTCAAAATACGGAAGAAAACACCATTCATTCAGATACACTCCCAGTAAGGAGTGGCTTCGCCAGGGAGTGTATGTGGTTCATGAAACATGCATGCAAAGGGGCATCGCTGTCAACGCACGCCTGGGTCAATAGAGCGAGATCGACAGCGCAACAAGAAAAAAAGCTACCAGAACCGGGAGCATCACCATGGAGATCGACCTGACGCAGCTATTGGGGCTTCGCGTCTTGCTGCGTGAGGCTTTTGAGTGAGATAATACGCTTTACCATACTTCCCAATAGCCGAACACCACCCGGTGATCTGGGAGACAGCAGGCATCCAATACTATGAAGACATGCAAGCAGGTCTTGGCAATTCACCATGCCCTTCATGTAACGTACAAGCCCAGCGTACTGAAGCCATATCTGCAACTCATTGTAAATGGATCAAGTCGGGTTACTTACCCCTTATAGCCTAGATGACACCGGATGAACGCATTGCCACTTATGCCTCAGGCATAATCACGTGAAGTCATCGGGATCGAGTTCCGGGTACCAGGCGTAAGGGAGATAGATAGAGAGAACAAGGAGACTTTAGCCCTTCTTAAATACAATTGGTAGTAGTGTAGTGAACTCAACCCCGTTAGAGTAGGAGTAGAACCCGACAGTCGATTGCCGTGAGTCCCCGACGCTTTCAATTAGCCATACCGTGATTGGCCGCCCAGTGCTGAGTCAGCCGATAACCGACCGTCTGCCCGAGGTTAGCGTTGCCTCTGCTTTTCTCGTCGTCAATTGATCATTCGTGTTGTTCTGTATAGGCCTTGTGCTGGCTGTTTGTCTCTATACTATACTCTGTCTGAGGAGAAGCATCTTGTCTACCGCAATCGCAATCGCATCCCCCCCGTGACTTCATCCTCCGCCATGGCTGCCCTTCGCACGACTTCGCGCCTCTTCGCCTCGTCGAGGCCCCTCTTCCGTCCCGCCGTTTTTGCTCGTTCCTACGCGACTGTCGAGAGAGATAACCCGACCACTGCCACCGGATATGCCAACCCCAAGACCATCCCCGAGACCCAGACCTCCGATGTTGCAGAGCCCAAGCCCTCCGACGATGCTCGCATGAAGACCTTCCACGTCTACCGCTGGAACCCGGACCAGCCCACCGAGAAGCCCCAGATGCAGAGCTACCAGTTGGATCTGAACAAGACCGGGCCCATGATGCTGGATGCACTTATCCGTATCAAGAACGAACTCGACCCGACTTTGACTTTCCGGAGAAGTTGCAGAGAGGGTATTTGTGGAAGTTGCGCCATGAACATTGATGGTGTCAACACTCTTGCTTGCTTATGTATGTCCCTTGGTTTACTGGGAGCGAAAAGGAGGCTAATCTTGCAGGCCGCATTCCTACCGAAACCACTCAGCAGTCGCGCATCTACCCATTGCCACACATGTACGTGGTCAAGGACTTGGTCCCTGACTTGACCCACTTCTACAAGCAGTACAAGTCGATCAAGCCGTACTTGCAGCGCGACACTCCTACTGAGGATGTAAGTCATTTATGTCCGATAACTTGACAAAGGCCGTGTTCTAATTGAATTACAGGGCCTCGAGTACCGCCAAAGCCCCAACGACCGGAAGAAGCTGGACGGTCTCTACGAATGCATCCTGTGTGCCTGCTGCTCGACCTCGTGTCCCTCGTACTGGTGGAACAGCGAGGAGTACCTCGGACCCGCCATTCTCCTCCAATCGTACCGATGGTTGGCCGACTCGCGTGACGAGCGCAAGGCCGAGCGCAAGGCCGCTCTGGACAACAGCATGAGTGTGTACCGTTGCCACACGATTCTCAACTGCTCGCGGACCTGCCCCAAGGGTCTGAACCCGGCTCTAGCGATTGCTCAGATCAAGAAGGAGCTTGCCGCGCCATAGACGAGGAGGCGATGATAAAAGGATAAAATGCGTTATACCTGACTTTCCTTCTCATATGTGATTCTACTGCATTTTTTTCGTCGGTTTCTTTAATTTCATGTATTTTGATTCCCGTGCTGGACGGTGTTGCATGTTTCTATAGTGTAAATGGATTGTTCATGTTTTCTTTTGCTGTACGGAGTGTCAAATCCGGGGTCGGAGTATGGAGACGGCAGTAACCGGCATCTACCCGGTTTATGCCTGATAAGGCACTAAGTAAGCAATGTTACATAATCAGGGCTGTTAGCACAGTGGTAGTGCGCCCGCTTCGCATGCGGGAGGTCGTGGGTTCGATTCCCACATAGTCCACTTTTTGCTCTTTCTTTTTTGTTTCTAGTTACCGTGCATTATAATATCTTAATATGCTGGACTTGGGTAGGTCCACAGAGTACAGGTTACTGGGACGGTGAGACCTTGGATCTGCTATGTATTTAAGCGAACCTACTCTATACAGAACAACAACACGAATAAACATCAGTAACGCCCCGTCGACCCCAGCATGTCCATACACCTCTCAACAGCCTTCTGCATAGCATCCGTCGCCTCCTCGATGACACTCGTCAACGGCGCCTTGCCAGCCTTCTCTCCCCAAACCCTCACAAACTCATTATTCAACACCTTGTTGATATTGATCTTGCTCACTCCACACTCAATGCACTTCTGGAAGATCTCCTTGTCAAACGGGTCTGCACCGTGCAGAACCAACCGCACCCGATCCCCAACCTTGTCCCGGATCGAAAGGAGTCTGTCGTACTCCAGCTGAATCCCCCGGGGGCCGTATTCACCATGCACATTGCCAAAGGCAGGCGCAAGCCAGTCAATCCCCGTTGCAACGAACTCCTCACTCTCTTCGGGGGTGGTGAGCATCCCCTCTAGGTCTGCAGTGTCTGCGACACCGTCTTCGCCCCCCTCAATCCTCCCCGGCTCTGCCTCCGTCGCAATCCCCCTCTCATGACAATATGCAACCAACTCCCTCGTCAACTTCAGATTCTCTTCCTTCTCATAATGCGACATGTCCACCATAATCCCATCAAACCCGCCGATATCCGCAGCGCGACGGATGATCTCTGGCGTCTGCGCGTGGTCCATGTGCACGGCGATAGGGACCGATGCGGCGGACGCGGCTTCGGCGGCTGCATGCACGAGCAGGCCGTTGGCGTAGTGGACGGCCCAAGGGAAAAGAAGGATCATTGCGGGCGAGCGCTTGGCTTCGGCGGCGCGGACTGTCGCGAGGATGCCCTCGAGGTTATAGCAGCACATGGCGGGGACGCCGTAGTGATGCGTGTGGGCATGGTCGAGGATGGCGCGGGGGTTGGGCATATTGGTGGCTTTCCAGGTACTTGAATGGACAGTTGAGTTGGACTGAATGGCATGGAATGGTAATCAATGCTATTGACCTATGTTCGGACGGTCTTTATACTATACTATGGAATATGTCGCATCGGCCTTCGAGCCGAAACCCCCGCCGGACATCCTCCGACTGACATAACCAACAATCTTCCCAATCAGGCAATCCCCACTATCCACCCCAGACTACGAAAACACCCGAACAACACCCGTGCTCGGAACCCCCCCATCCACCCTCCTCCGCGCCAATAACAACACACTCAACGCTGCATTCCCCAGATGCAACGGCACATGCATATCCCTCGCCTTCTGCACAACCTTCTCTAGTCTAGCAATAGCCTCGTCCAGTGTCTCCCCCGTCGTCCCCTTCTCACCCAGTCCATCTCTCATCTCGTTCGCATGCTCGTTAAACACGCGACTCCCGCCGGCGGCGTTGCTGACTAGATCATAGAACTGTGGGAAGTCGGTTTGGAGGTGGAGGGCGAAGCCGATTGCTTCTGCGGCGGCGACGAGGTTGATTCCTAATGAGAGGTCAAGGACAAGCTGAAAGGCTGATTCGGTGTCGATATCGGCGGGGGAGGCAACGTCCGCGATGGGAGTCGGGAAGTACTGGCGGACCATGGCCGAGTCGTCTTTGGAGGCGTAGCCTTGGGATAGTGCGGCGAGGTAGATTTGTTCTGCGGTTGAGGAGAGGGGGGTTGGGAAGTTTGCTTGTCTGGCGGATGTTGTGATGATTCCCTGCACCAATTAGCACCCCACATCGCAATCCCGATTCAGGGACACATACAGCATCCTTCAAAATAATCGTCAACGCACTCGCCCCCGGATTCCAATCCTCAGCCACCATCCTCTCAAACCGATTCTCCAACATCCACGTCCACCCCTTCCCACTCCTAATCCTCTCCTCGGTCTGTCTAGCATTGAGCCCAAGACGCGCCGCAAACCCGATAACCTCGCTTGCGGCCAGGATATGGATCGCTGCGAGAACCTGGTGCAGCATCTTCATGTTACTCCCCGCGCCGACGCCGCCGGGGACTAGGTACAGTTTGTTTTCATCGGAGAGGTCTTGTAGGATTTCACGTGCGGAGGAGATGGCTTCTTCGCTGCCGCCGGACATTAGGGAGAGGGTTCCGGCGGCTGCGCGGAATGTGCCGCCTGAGACAGGGGAGTCGACGAGGAGGATATCGCTGCGATTGCGGGAAACGAGCTCATTGGCGACGGATTGGACGTAGTACGCCGGCACGGTGGAGGTGATTATCAGCGTTGCATTTTGGGGGAGGTCTGTCTCTGTGAGCAAGCAACCCCATCAATTGCACGCGCATGCAAGCCAACAACACATAAAACAGAGAAAAGAGAAAGAAACATACACTGCACAATCCCGCTCTCCCCAAACAAAACCTCCTGCGCCTGCGGCGCACTCGCAACCATACAAATATAAAACTGCTTATCCTCAGCAGACTCCCGCAGCGACGACGCAGGGATCCCTCCCGCAGCAGCGAACCGCTCAACAGATGCTGGGAAAACATCATAGCCGTGGACTTTGTAGCCTGTTTTGACGAGGTGGGTGGCCATGCCGTAGCCCATGGCGCCGAGGCCGACAAAGCCGATTGTTTGCTTGGGCATTTTCTTTCTTTCGCGGAATTGATTGAGGTTGTATTTGCGATATAAGTTTGGTATGTTGGGAAGTGTTTTCTTTTCGTTTGTTGAATATGAACAAGTCGGGGTATTTATGGGGAGTATGCAAATTGCCGGGTCGCAAAGATGTCCGAGTGGGTTCGGGAGGGTTCCGAATGTATAGATGCGGGATGTTAGATGCTTGTGGGGTATGATGGCATTCACTGTCTGAGCAGGGAAAGAAATGGCTCATGGTAGGGCTTTTGTTTGCAGTTGTCTGTTTTCAGCTTTACTACTCTTGCTGTCATCATCATCTTATCTCTGCCGCCGTCGCCATCGCCGTCGCCATCACCTATATACTACTCATTCTTATATACTGCCTTATATACTACACTACAATGATCAAGAAGGATTTCAAACCTATTTTTCTCAAACTGACTTCATCTGACTTGATATTCTATCAAATGACGATATAGGTCTCCAACGGAAACCTAGAGAAATCATTGAATGCAATCCAACATTGAACCGGCCGTCCCTAGGTTGTGCCCAGCGATGGCAAACCCCAGAATTTGTATGTCTACGTCTCTGTTTTGTTTATTTGCGACTGAGAAAGCTGATATTTCCAGGTGCTGAGAGTCCTGAGCACCACAAACTGGCAAGATATGCCAGGTACACAAGGCCCCGCGAAAGTGTTTCTGTTTACGGAATGGTTAGTTACGCGACGCTGAATCTATCGAGACGGTTTGCGTGGCTCCTAATTGATGTTATATATGCAGGATGAGCGTTCGCTGATGGTTTGGTACTCAGTTTGTGGCATGGCAACGACCAAGCCAGACGTTCGTCGAGGATGCCTTTTTCATCCTGAACTGGCTGCACGGGCTGTTCCCGAGATCGTCGCTAGCTTTTTTTTTCAACCTGTCTGTCTGTTTTGTCTTATTCTACGACAAAATACCATCACAGCTGGTGATTGGGGCCCAGTTGCGGGAAGGGATCCCGGCCACTACTCCAACCGGGGAAGAGTGCTCAACATGTAGTGTTGAAGGTCTTGATTTCCATTTCAGCATTGTGTGTTGGGTGGTCTGGGGAGTACAATAACGGCTCCTACCGTTCCTGCTGGGATTTGCCGGGGACTATCCCATTAACGCAAGCCCATGTATAGGAGGCGTAAGGAACCTTGTTCTTTACAATTGCATCTCTATCATTTGGAAATGGTCAAAGAACCGCCGCCAAATCGAACTCCAAGCACTCTAAGCATTGAATGTTTGCATTGAATGGTGACAAGCTTGACCAGGTGGTTCTATCTGCGCATGGGAGCTGCTAGGTATCAGCACAACAAATAGCAAAAATGGTTCATGACATAGAGTTTAACCCATCTTTCAAAAAACTATATGGATTGCGCCAACAGCCATGCTTCCAACTCCGCAATCAAACAGCGTTCGTCGAAGCTAAGAGGATATACAAGCGTCCATCTTCCTTACAAATGGCTTTTCATTTTTCCTTACGTTCCGGGATTAATGTGCCGCGCGCCTGCGTTGCGTCTGCGTCCGCTGTTTCGCTGTTTGCCAGAAAGTAGCTTAGGCTTACTAGGGAAAACGGATCACACCATCATGTCTAGTTGTTGGGATGAAGAAACCATCAACCCCCTGAGATGAAACCGGATTGGGCAGTGCACTGAGAATAGTTGATGAATTCTGGCTGATAAACTTGGTACGTATTGATTGCTACGAACTTGGCTGGGTATTATGCTGACATTTCAGATAGACCGCTGCCGCTATATGAACACGTGCCAGTGCAAACAGGTGTATACACAATCTAGAGCACTATAGATACTAGCTTAATGACTCTTTATCGCGACTACCGCCGCGACATATCACTGCGGGATAGTATACGGCTCTTTTGCCCTGAACCCAAGCTACAGTTCGAAAGTCAGCTGAAGATGTGCGCGATTTTGTTGAACATATCAGGGGGTTACTTACTCCGATACAAACCAGCTACACTAATTAGCATGCTTGTCACAACATATCTTCAAACACGCCAAAGCTCATTACATGGGAGTTCACCACGCACAAATAGCACATTCTTCAAAAACGCTATCGTGGTGACTATGAACATGACGCGAGTCTGAAGTCGGCCAACATGTGTCAAAAGAATAAAATCTCGTCACCTAGATGATCGACCATCCAGAAACAAGAAACGGCGGAGGTGTTAAGGCTTCCACCTGCTGATATCTGTCACAGAATGTCGAACGAGGTGCAAAGACGGCATTCGAATTATGGATAAGGATGCCCACCAGATGCTAGTTCAGCGTGTAAACGCACTCATAGCAAATACCGCGTAGCAGCGTTTGAGATGGTGACAGTGACAATAGATGTCGCTGCCGGTGCTCGGCGCTTTCGTGGTATATGCCAATAGCGGGACCTAGAGAAGAACGAATGTACAGCAATTATGAGAGGATGGTGGTAGCGACCCAACAAAGCATTTATTTTTTTATAGTAAATAGCTTACTGTGATGTGTTCCCTGACGTGATCCCCCCTCGGGCACAGTTAAGTGTTATTGCTGCAAGAATGACACCTCAAGCAACACCTGGACTTCGAAGCTGTCGGCTGGCGTGACCTATTCGCTCTCTATTCTTGCCAAGGTCTTTGATACTTAGCTGTCGCCAGAGGGAAGATATTATTGTTCTGTTTCAGAGTCGTAATAGGGTCTGTACGGCCCATGTGCCTTCGGATTTCCTGCAAGTGCTATACGCTATCTTTATAGTATTCGAGGCTTTGGGAATCTTCATGGTGTGGTTTTTCTATTTACTAAACGATCAAAATATATGCGGCAAACATATGCGGTCTATATAATAGCAGCAATAAATCATCCTCTTAATGTAATCAGACTGTAAAAACCTTGCATCCCGACAACAAAAACGTTCAAACATCAGCACATAAAACAGCAAACCAAATTCATCCAAACCAAATAAACTATTCCGGTCCATATACCATAATTCACCGTCCAAAATTACTATTAATCCTACTTAAGTAAGCACTTATATAAGCCGTATATAATATAAAATAAACTCACCTCCCAATCACAGTAACCCTCGAAAGAATCTCCGGCAGCCTATTATAAACCCTACCCAGAAACCCTGTAGCCGACGGAGCCGCGTCACCGACACTCTTCTCAAATTCCTTAAACTCCCTTGTCCGCGGACTACGCGGAGACTTTGATTGCAGCATGTTCGCTTCGTCCCAGACGTCCAAGAAGGATGTCTCCGAGTAGCTGGATGTAGGGCTTAGGTTGAAGTATTCGACATTTTGGAAACTGTCCGAACTGGAATCGAGCTCGTGGGGGAGCTTCCCATGGTATGGGGTCGCATTGGGGTAGTCGAGGTAGACGAGTTCGATATCATCGTCGCTGCTACTTTCGTCATCGACGGCGCTGACATGGACGTATTCCTCAGGTGTAGGTGAAAATTTGTAATCGAAGTCAAAATCTAAGTACTGTCTCTCTTCAAAGAAACTAGAGCCCTGACTTGCGAAGGGAGAGTTTGTCGGACAAGACTCACCGTCTTCATCTTCGCCTGCGTCATATTCATTGGCATCTTCGTAGTGGCTCTCGTGGCCATTGTCGTTTCCACTGATAAAATAATCGACACCAGCGTCGATGAACATATCGGTCTCATTATCGTACTGTATATCGTCGCCCATGGTAATGCTCCCGATTAGCTTCTTCTTTTCTTTATCTTTCAGTGCGGAAAATGTAAAAGTCATCCCCACCTTCGGAGGACAATCCAGTCCGTCTAGCTGGACGAAATCCGGCTGCTCTTCGTCGTATTCATCCGGGAGCGTTTCTCCCAGCGCCATAACCTTAACTCTTTTTTTCGCACGCTCCATCCACTCCTGCTCGCATTGAAAGCAGAGAGAGGGGCTGGTCGGACTGACGAGGTCATGGCTGTGGACTGCCTTGGTGCAGGAGGTAGGCTGCTGGTCTGAGTCTGACTCTGCCATGCGCAGGGACGAGGTGAATGCGGTGCAGGTGTCGATGTTGAAGGAGGCTATGTGACCGCAGTTAGGGTCGTGGTGGTAGGTATAGTTGCACATTTTGATCCTCGAGATTTGTTATATATAGAATCCTTCCTTAGGAGGGTCGAACAAGAGACTGTAGATAGAGAAATGTGTGCTGGAAGCGACCTTATATACTTTACGTTCATACATGGTCTATCTGAAGATGAAAGAACTGCACTGGCAGAACTGAAAGAGACAATATTCTTGTACTAACAAAGAAAATAAGCGGAATACTTCTGATATAATCCGTCCTTGTCTCATTCGTGACCTTGTCATTCCCGACGGCATCAAAGGAATCACGGTACATCCCGTCAGCGAACAATGAACATCCCTAATAACGAAAATCACTAGCCATTCTTTCCAAAAGCTAACTTTTCCTCGCCCTCACTGCCATCCATATCCATAAGATAACAAACCCCCGAATCCATCAACCACCAAGCCGTCATCTCATGAAAGAATCGCACAACCCTGTTCTCTAACGGAAGCTTCCCTTCATCCCTTCTACACCACATAACCGTCTCATTCGAGAACGTCACCGTCTCCCGGTCTTTACCAACAACGTACCCAATAACTAACCGCCCAGCCACATTCCCACGACTCATCTCCAACTCCACCCGATCGTCCTCCCGCGCAGCAACACGGTAAACGCCACAGACGCACTCTCCCTGTCCGAATTCTAGTTTCTGAATATAACTACTACAGAAACTTCCCCTCTCCGTGGGACAGTTCAGGCGTAATAGCCACGCCTGCGGGAAATGTGAGAAGGCTGTCATGTTCCGGCGGAGGAGTGCGGTTAGTAGTTCCGGGAGCGGAATGTCCGGGAGGAGTCTCCTGGGCACTGGTCGCGAGGCTTGATCATAGAAGATGCTGTATTTCTCGGGAGAGTGGGTGAGATCTGCCGGGAGCGAGGTTATGCGGGTTGAAGTTGAGGGAGGGAGAGTGCGTTCATGGTGAGCGTGAAGGGTTAAGCGGAGGGAGCGGTGGGTGAAGTAGAGGGTTGCGAGGACGGAGGTTAGGAGGGAGGCTAGGAGGACGATCATGTTTAATGTTTTTGGTGGTATAATGAAGCTATTATGGGTTGCTGTGTCGGGGATGGCTGATCGCTGCATCATCATTATGAGAATGCGATGGGTCTTAATTGGCTGGAGTTAGGATGACGTGTGACTGTTTTCCGGATACGGGAAACCATGCCTTAAGCTACTGTTCCGAAAAAGGAAATCACACTATGAATGGAATAGTGTGCATCAATACCCACAAGATTATGTTCGAATTGCTAAAATAGAAGTCCCAGTGCGCCAGTTGATATCCCAGGTGTCATTATATAGAATCAACTCAAAAGAGCTCCAGCCAACATTATCATCACGCTGCTGTCCGAAACCAAAGAACAGGAGTGGGTATTGAGTTCATCCTCATAAGCCGTCCAAACGACGCAAAATAATAAGACATTAAAGTAAATATAGTATCCCATAACTATATCCCCGACTCCGGCAGATAACCCCCTTTCTAAGCCACAAATGGCACAATGCTATGCCATTACTCCACCTCATACGCCTGCCTGGCCGCCTTCTTAGACATGATGAATCGATAGACAACGAGAAGCGCGATACCCATGCCGACGACGAAGACGATGCAGAAGACAAGGATGGGACCGGGGTTTCTGCTAGCCCAATTGCCGCGCTTGACGACGCTGTGGAAGATTTCGGAGGATACGGAGGAGATGTCTTCGATCGGGAGGGCGGGCATCTGTTTCGTTGGCTAGCTGCGGTATATGTGCAAGTGCGAGGATGGCTTACCTTGATATATTGTCTGTATCAACCTCACGGGCCTCTAACCTCGCTATCCAGACAGACGGTGGATGTAGAAAAGGAAAGAAGGACTGATGCACAATTGGACAGCAATTGAACACAAGAAGACGCATGCACAAGCAAGATGCAGACAGACAGGCCGATGACTATGAAGCCTTCGGGAGCCGCGGAAAGTGAGTGACTACAGAGCAGCGCAATCGGGCTGGGATGGATGACGTCGAGGAGATTGGTTGCAACGTGATACAGTTCCTGAGCAAGGCTATGTGATCTGAAAATAACGAGTAATGAGTATTGGCTCTTAGCTCGGCTATCTTACTACGGCCATCATTGGTATAACAAGGATTTCGATATAATTGGCATACTGTCGTACAATAAACATAGCTCCAAACATACGATCTTGATGCATTTACAAAGTAGCCAGTAGAAAAAGCTAAGCTACAACCCAGAGAGCCTAAAGGTATCTCCTGAAGCGGACCGGTGCGTCACCACTGGGTAACATCCATGGTCGAATGCTTGTTCGACATCGAATGAGCTGGTGCATTGTTTGGCGTATTATTTCGATATCGGCCAGGATTCAACTTGTCCATTGTACAAAAGCGCCGATTATTCCTTTCAACTGTACTGACAACCTTCTTCAGATCTGAAGCATCCATTAGAAGTAAAGTCTTGACGTCAGGACCAAGGTGATGTTGGATTCGGGTTCTTCGGAGCTCATAACCACGATTCCCTACTATGGCCGGGATGTCAAGGAAGCAGCACTGGTACTAACACCGGGGATTTGGTGAGAATATGCCGAGAGTCAATTTACATCGTAGTCCGTCGTCAACCGGGAAGATGCTGGATGTGTCCGCACCGATTCCGAAAACGGTAATGTGTTTATCGAATATCCATAATCTGCCAATGTCCAATACCATAGCATGTCACAGTTAGCACTTTCCAATTGTATAGATCAGGTTATCCCCGGAATTGCTCTGATTGGCCAACTGTGGACGCTACTCCGATCGGGAAAAAGGTAGGAAATGCATCTGTCAACAATGTCGCCAACAGGAAATTCAGGTTACGGAGTGAACGCAGCAAACTAATACGGAGTCCTCCCTCGAAGACGAAGATACGCGACACGAGTGCGAACAATGCGACCGCTTGAATCTGAAGTTGAGTACCGGCATCGGACTACGGGTCTATCGAAGAACAGATTGATGCTCACAAATGCAATGTATTATTCTGATATCCAAACCGATATCCAACTCCGAAAATAACACAATATGGTATCATCAACCAAAAAACAAACAAACAAATTTGAAAGAAAACAGCTCGATCACTTCTTCTCCTTCGCCTGCGCCCGACGCTGCCGACCATGCACAACCTCAACCTTCCCACTGTTATGCCATGTCGCCAACAGCACGCCACACTTGGCACAATGATGATTCACGTCCTTAAGCGACGAAGCCAAGTACGGCAGACATCCCAGACAGCAACAGAAGCAGAGAATTGCCGCCCATGCGTGTGTTGTGTTTCCCGACTCCATGACAACCTGTGTCATCTCGCGCTGGCCGCATGCCGGGCAGTCAACCGGCGCGGGCGAACTCTGGAGCGCGTGGAAAGGCGTGGCTGTTGGATATTGGGACTTGACGGCTTTTTGGCGTGGTAGTTGTTGTGTGTGGATGGGCGTTTGTGTTGGTTGGGCGTAGGCGTGGTCTGGTTGGATGTGTGTTTGGTCCTGCTGGGGCTGGACGTATGCGTGGTCCGGCTCGATGATCATGGGGGTTGACGGCATTGCCTGGGGCATTTCGGTCTCGCGGTATGCGGGCGCGGGGACTAGTTTGATCAGCTTGT
Organism: Aspergillus ruber CBS 135680; assembly: GCF_000600275.1. Taxonomy (NCBI): domain Eukaryota; kingdom Fungi; phylum Ascomycota; class Eurotiomycetes; order Eurotiales; family Aspergillaceae; genus Aspergillus; species Aspergillus ruber. The sequence continues at coordinate 505,435 of NW_024467307.1, read as the reverse complement.
GTCGTTTGAATAGGAAGAGGAAGGGGAAGATGTTCATACCCTCGTTATGCTTGTCAGACATAGTGTATATATGTATACTCGGAGTGGAGTGGAGTATTGAGTAGATGGATGATTAGAGTAGTAGTTTTCTTGCAGAAGGATGGTTTCTGTCTGTCTCAAACCGCAGAAGAGACACCATCTTTATATCCATCTTTGTGGCTATCGCAACCGCCAAGCCAAGTCAGTCTGCCTTGTTGTTGATCACGGCACAATACGAGGATTGTCGGTGTTTGCCCAATGAGGCTGTGGGCCATGAGGCTCTTTGCTGGCGCAGTCAACACAGCCTTTTTTTTTTTTTTATGGGTCAATGCGTTTCGCAGTCCATTGCAGTGTCACAATGCTATTCTTTGTCGCTTTGTTTGATGTGACCTTTGGTGGTGCCTTACCGCATTCCGTATACATGTACGGGGTACACATGCCAAAGTAGCCTGACACTCCCGCCGCGGCACCATTAGATACGACTTTCTCGGCTAGAATATCCTGAATAGAATGGATAGTTTACTGCATATTTCTAGTCATTCCAGGGTTTATGGACCGCCTCTCCTACGCAGAGATAAGGGTGTTCGTTTCGGTAAACTACTGCGCACACGATGGACCCTTCAAACTAAAGTGCTTACAACTAGTGCCAATCATCATCTAAGACAGAGAGGTAGAGAATACTAGTAACCCCTTTCTCGTCACGGGAATCTGAGAGCCAATTACTGTTCTGCCATGGACTACGTAGAATACGGTCGTGGTGTCGATAGCTTGACGCAACATTCACAGTGTAGAGAAGCATTGGAGATTAAATCTACTTCGCTCCTATTCAAAATGCTCTAAACCATCAGAATTACGCTAAGCACAAATCCAGATAGCCTTCCAAAAGACAATGGTGCAGGCTTTCTTGGAGACCTTTCATCCTCCGTAAAGCCGCACCCCCACAAAGGCCGACAGTATTTCCTAGACACCCCCAACAGACAATCGTACCGTCGAGCAGGTAAATGGACCCTCTTAAAAGGCGACAACCCCGAGACCTTCACCCGCGGCTTTGACTCAGACCAGACACATTCACATCTGCATTCACATCTACACAGAAATGGCCCCCGGGACACATCTCCTGGTCCACCTACGATGCAGTCAACAACATCCTCCTGATCAGAATGTCGAACTTGTGCTCATAAAAATGCTGCTTCGCGGTTTAGCAATGAATTGCTCACAGCAATTATGGACAGAGGGCTCAGTCGGGGGTAAATGTATTGAAGAAGTGCGATGTGCTATGGAAGTCATGGAGCGAAGCAAGTAGATAATTCTTGGGCCCCATGGAGGTTTTCATCGGGTCGAGCTAGAAAGTGGCCGAAGATTGTACTGTCTCCAGCACTTGAGCCTAGATGCGCGGATATCCAGAGTCATCCATGGAGGATGACTGGTGAAAATCCATGGTACATAGTTGCGAAGTTGGACATATAATGAAACTTGTACAATTATTCACGGACGCTTGGAGAACCTTGAAGAATGCCACCAACGCTATGGATGCCGATTTGGACCCTCTAAATAGCACTTGTTGCTACTGCGCCATCGGATATCTCGAAAACATGACCTTTTGCACAAGTCCATACAGATTGTGTTACGGAATACAAAATGCATGAGTAAAGCGATGGGTCAATGTGTAGTATGGTCACAAAGCAGTCCTCTTTTCCACAGCTGGTGGCATGCTCTACAAAAGCCTATAGTTATGGCGAAAGGTGGTGTACTTGTCGGAAATTATGGGTGTCTGGGCCGTTTGTGTGCAACGAAGCACTTGACGCTGTCCAAAAAAATAGGAAAGGGGAAATCTGCTATGCTTGGGCCTTCGACTGTAAGAGAAGAGGATTCTAAACAAAGCATAACCATTGGATTATGTATGAAATAACTGTATATATAATCGCCTTTGAATATTTCCAACGCAAAGGCCAAACAGAAGTCATAAAACAAATAAAAGTCACAAAATTCTAGAAGAACATGACAGATCAAACAGAGCCCTATTCACATCTCCACCGGAGGCGACCCGCCCCTATATATTCTGACAGCCGCATGACGTACCATCTTACTGGTGGTTCTGCTGCTGAACCTGCTGGATCTGTTCAGCCTCGAAAGAAGGGCCAACGATGGAGACATGGTCCGGCTCGGGCTGGTGCTGCTCTTGCTCCTTGATGACGACGGGCTTGGGCTCAGGCTTGTGTGCGGCACCGCCGTTAGCAGATCCACCGAGGATATTGATGCCGTCGTTGTTGAGGAGCTTAGCGTGGCCAAGGACGTCAGCGACATCCTCGCTGTTGTCAATGTTGGAACGCTTGCCAATGCCGCCGTTGGCGGAGCCACCGAGGATGTTAAGGCCATTGTTGTCCAGGGCTTGGAGGTGGCCGAGGAGGTCAACGACGTCCTGGCTATTGTCCTTGTTGTACTCCTGCTCAGGATGGCCGCGCTTGCCGATACCGCCGTTGGCGGAATGGCCCAGAGCGTTGATACCGTTGTTGTTCACGGCTTGGACATGACCAAGAGCGTCGACGACGTCCTTGCTGTTGTCCTTGTTGTACTCCTGCTCAGGGTAGCCGCGCTTGCCGATACCGCCGTTGGCAGAATGGCCCAGGGCGTTGATACCGTTGTTGTTCAGGGCTTGGACGTGGCCGAGGAGGTCAACGACGTCCTGGCTATTGTCCTTGTTGTACTCCTGGTCAGGATGACCTCGCTTGCCGATACCGCCGTTGGCGGAATGGCCCAGAGCGTTGATACCGTTGTTGTTCAGGGCTTGGACGTGGCCCAGAAGGTCAAGAATGTCGGCACTGTTGTGCTCGTTGTGCTCTTGTTCGACTGGGTAGCCGCGCTTGCTGATGCCACCATTAGCAGAGCCACCGAGAATGTTAAGGCCGTTGTTGTTCAGGGCCTGGACGTGGCCGAGGAGGTCAACGACATCCTGGCTATTGTCCTTGTTGTACTCATGCTCGGGGTAGCCGCGCTTGCTGATACCGCCGTTGGCAGAGTGCCCCAGAGCGTTGATACCATTGCTGTCCACGAGCTGGACATGACCAAGAGCGTCGACGACGTCCTTGCTGTTGTCGCTGCTCACCTGGCGCTTGCGCGAACCGCCGAGCAAGGGACCCAGAACACCAGGCTGACGCTTCGAGATACCACCATTAGCTTTGCCACCAAGGAGGTTGACGGCGTTGCCGCTCAGGATCTTAGCATGGCCAAGAACATCAAGGATGTCCTCACTGTCATCCTTGCTAGACTCGACGCTGCCGTAGTGCTCAGGGTAGAGGCGCTCGAGCTCCTGGCGCTTGGAGATGCCGCCGTTGGCCTTGCCGCCGAGGGCATTGATACCATCGCCGTTGACGAGCTGGGCGTGACCGAGGAGGTCGACAACGTCCTTGGAGTTATCCTTGTTGATTTCGTGGTGAGCGGGTCGCTGGGGGAGAGGCTTGCCGTCGACGATGGCAGCGATCTGGTCAGCCGGGGAGATGGGGGCGGCGTTGGCCAAGGTGACCACGATGGCAGTGAGGGTAGCGATGGAGAGTTGCATTTTGATCTGTGGTTGTTAGCTTGTTGTATCTAACTGAGGGTTCTGGCGGAACGTACCTAATTAAGAATTAGGCACCGAAAGTGTACAATACAGAGCTTGAAACGAATGACTGTAAGAAAAGGCAAGAGCTGAGAAAGGAATATATAATCAGAGAGGATGGTTTTTGATGATGAGAGACGAATATCGACCACCGACACAGGCCTTTATATACCTTTTTTTCTTCGAGTACATCCCCCAAAATGGCATTGTGATCGCGCCATTGTCAAGTAAGGGAGCATATAATTAAACGATCTCATAAAGTCAACATGCTCCGTATACTATATCTGCCCGGTCATATGCAGCCTGCAGCGGTGACTTTCTAGAAGCCCGCCGAGTGAGACGAACCCGGGATGTGATATATCGGACGCACTCGCCGCGAGGGGGAGAGGTCGGTCTGAACCATAACTGGCGGTGTTATTGAAAGTTTCCGAAAAAAGAATCAGTTCGGGGACAGTTCATTCGCACATATCCAATGCAGGTGTGATCTCAAAACAATAATTTTATGTAGGCACCGCTGCAGGGTGCTGCATCCATCGCACCATCAACGGCGCATTGTCGTGAGAAAAAGGGGAGACATGGGATCTGCCATTGTTGCTCTGAATCTGTCTATTTCCTAGCATTGTGCTTAGCAGGCGTGTCGGTATGTCTCTGGGAAATCTCAGAGTGACTCACCGATGTTCATAAACTATGAGGCTTTTGCATACGCCGTAATACTGCAGCTTTCTATGTTCGGAAAAACCAAAATCGGTTCAAATAATTATGTTATTATAACTAATAAGTTAAAAGATGGTCCAAAGTCCCATGTCGAACAGTCTGAGGACCAACATCAAGCAATAAACAAAGAAAACACACATTTTAAAGAGCCAAAGTATCCGTGAAAGAACCGACTCTGCCAAGTCTATCCATGTCTTGAAATAAACTTAATCGTAGTTTATAAGACATCGTTGAGGAGGTTTTTCAAGGCGTTGTTGAGGATGCTCAGCTTGATCAGGACGTTATCCTTGGTCTCTTTGTCGTCGCCCCGTTTGGAGGCGTTGATGAGGTTTTTGATGGCGCCGTTAGCCACTGCGGCCTCGACCAGAGCATTGCCATCGCGCTTCAAGACTCCAAGGTTATTACCGTCGTGGTGGCCGTGGTTGCCCTCCGAGAGACCAAGGAGGTTCTCATCCCGCTTGAGGAGATCACCGATGTTCGAATCCTTGGCGGCTTCGTTAGCCACCTCGACATTGTCCAGAGCATTTTCGATGACTTCGGTGTCCACACCGCGCTTGAGAAGTCCACCCAGGGCGTCAGTCAGCTGCTTAAGCAGGCCAGACAGCTCGTCAACTAGACCGCTGAGAGCGTTGTCTTCGTGCCCGAGAAGCCCACCTAGGGCTTCAGTTAGCTGCTCAAGCAGGCCAGAAAGCTCGTCAACTAGGCCACTGAGAACGTCGTTGCCAACGTTCTTCACGGAATCGTTCAAAACATTGGCCTCGATGAGAGCGTTGTCGTCGCGCTTGGAAACTCCATTCAGGGTGTCAGTCAACCCCTTAAGCAGGCTTTTTATGTCCTTGAGCAAGTCACCACCAAGGTTGTGGCCGACGTTTTGTACGGAGTCGTTCAGAAGCTTGGCGTCGACGAGAGTGTTATCACCGGGAACTGGGGCAGTATGGGCAACAGCCACCATGACGGCCATGAGAGTAGCAAGAGTGAGCTTCATTTTGATGTAGATTGATCGTGAATCGAGGTGATTGAGCTGGAATGCAAAGGTCAGTTTGATTTTTTTTTTATTTTTATATAAGAGGTAGGCTCCACTCACGCTTCCAAAGGAATTGCACTTTGTTCTCGCTTCGGCTCTTGTAGATAGAGGATATAGGAGAGACTGTTTCTTGTTGGAATGATGAACGAACAACTGGGATCTACAGGGTAGAAATAGCATTCGCTCGCTGCCCTTGAACGGCACATTATCGTCCATTGACTATGGTCATCGTAGTAGTTCAACCAGACTCAGGCACCGTAGTGAGCAGACTCATGGTTGGAATTGCAACATAGCAACTCGAGGCACCTTCTGAGGTAGTAGATGAACGATGACGCGAGAAGGTGAAGGTTGAGACAAGCTTCCGCGAACAGAGGTCACTAGCCCGATTGGGAAGGGACTATACCCCGGCATGTACATGATGGTTGATGTCGTTATTTGTATACTAAATGCTGAATGATAGATGAGCATGAATAGTGTATCTAATTTTTCTTCAGCGCTGCTTGCACATATGGTTAAGTAATGCTTGCAGTGACAACCCCCAAAACCGAAATGTATATAACCCCCAGCATAATAAACCACATACCAACAAAAGGGCAAAATAGTAATCATTAACCCCCCACCATAATACCCAGAGACAGAAAAACAACATACAGCTCAATGCCAGTTTCCAAACAGAAGTCCAGCGTGTCACCTATATCCAACACTCCATCGCCAACCACGACACACAAACAGAACACTCCACTTTGACGGTTCTGCCACATTCCTCCGAAACTGCAAATGCTTTGCCAAAAGGTTACAAAGATGGCGAGACCCCCGAGTTATGTACGTTGTATGCCGTTGTGGTTGTAGTTTCCTTCCATACTTCTTCATCTTGCCGCATCCGGCTACATTCCGTAAGCACTCCCTGTCCAGGACTCAGGGTCTCGGAATTGGATCGGGTTACTGATGGGTGATTTTAAGGTTGTGGATCATGATTGTGGTTGCGGATGTCATTTTTGTCAGCGGTGGTTTCATGGTTTTTCTTTTCTTTTCTTTTCTTTTTCTTTTTTTTTTTTTTTTTCCGAGTGGCTTGAGACTGATAGCTGAAGTAGAATTCGGGGATGTATATTGGCTGTACTAAGGGGACCAGTGGATCCAATGAAAGAAAATACCATCATTCTAGTGTAATATGGTAACTCCGACTTATTATAGATCCAAACCAGTGTGTATTACTATTCTATATCCGTAGTGCCATTCATGTGAATCCCATCCCAAAAAACACGCCAACACGCCAACATGCCATGCAAATGTCGTGATCATGCAAGCCCCGAAAGAAGCCAATTAACAGAAAACAGATATACTCGTAATCATACCTTCGTCCTCTTCCTCCCCAGTCCCGACGACACCGACGACACCGACGATACCGATGCAACACCAACCCGATCCCCAACCTGAACCTCTTCCTCGCCCGCAAACAAAGCCCCAATCTCAACTGGCCATTCAACGCCCATCTCCCTTGCCTGTCGCTGCACTAACTCCAGCTTTGCTTTCCCGACAACCCACCGTCTTGCGGATGCCTTCGCTGATACAGCGAGGTTGATGAATGCTTCGCGATTTTGAGGGTTGGAGAGGTTTGGGAGGAGCGTAAGAAGAGCGGTTGTCATCCAGAGCATGTTTGGCACGGGGATGCGGTCTGTTCCCCATGCGGTGCGGTGGATGCGCGTTAGGGTGGAGATTCTGCGGGCGTAGAACAGGTCGAGGGTGTCATGGCTGGGGGCGATCGGGTTGGGGAAGGGGGAGAGAGAGGTATTGTCGGGGTCGGGTTTTATCGATGGGGCGTGTTGGGCGAGGGTTATGCAGATGCAGTAGTAGTACATACTGTAGTTGTGTTAGCTTGCACTCGAGAGCTAGATGTAGGGAAGCGTACTGGAAACATAATACATGAGGAACTTGAGTCTCTTCTGGTTCTCTCAAACAGGTCGGTAACCGGTCTTCCCAATCTCTCAATCGAGCATAAAAATCCTCTGTTTTGGCCTCCAAATCAGCCCGCGGTGGATTGCCCCGACCAAAGAAAACCCAAGCAAGGTCATGCACGATCCGATTCAACCCGCACAACGCATGAAACACACAACTCGTATGCGCCTGCAATCCTTCCAACTGCAGCGGGTACGGATGCCAAACATCCTCAGCCGAGCACATCGGCAACGGCAAAGGCCGATTGGGGATCTTAATCGTGGGCACCTTACAGGACGCGAGGGCCTTGAGCCTGGGCCGGGGAAGAGTCAGCCGGATTTTTACCTGGCACCTCGCCAGTTTCTGGGAAGGTCCCTACGTGGCGATGTTAAATAGACCCCATATTATGTGGTCTATTACCCGGTGGTGGGCAGTGGGACGGGAAAGGGGGTGTTGTTTTGAGAGTTCGTCGACGGCGAAGGCGAAGTTGTTCCGGTAGATCCAGCCGGAGCGGTCCTTGCAGGTTAGGCTGGCACTAATCTTTTTGTTAATGCTGGCGCATGATTTGAAGGTGGATGGACGTACTATACCGATAATAAACCCAGAGCCTGTGTTGTAGCCAGGGTAATTCTGCCTTCTTCTCCGGCAAATAGCCGTTTCGCCTCGTCGTAGAAATGCGCGCCTCTTGAAGCCATGTCCCGGGGGATTGCATATGCCTGGACCGAATTCGAATGCATCTAGCACCTTTTATCGGTATCAGCCTTCGACAGACGTAAAGATTAAATACTTACACAAGCTAGAGCAAGCATAGCATTAACCAAAAACGGCGAACAGCACCGCGCCTTCAGATCTCCCGACCTCATATCCCGTATGAACAGGTCCCGGTCCAACCAATTGAAAAACGGATGGAACCATGCAAACCACAACGACATCAGCTGCGAGACAAATCTGACATCCTGGGTGACATTCGTCCACGGCGCCGCCGGCACATCAAACAACGGAACATCCGCCAACTGCTTCGGCTCGAACATGGTCCTTGTCGCGGGCGACTCTGACTCTGACTGTGCGCCATTCATATTCCCATTCCTCAACTCCCAACCCAAACTCTTAGGCGTCGCCTTCTTCCTCTCTGAACCACTGCGCGGCCGCTCCTCGTCAAGATAAAACTGTATCTCAGCCAGGGAGGCATCGCTGTGGATAAGGTCGAGCAGATGGAGCACGCGACGGTCGGTGCTATCGCGAAGTGTCCGGACAAGACTTAATAATAAATCTTTCCGATCTTCAAGGGTCTCGAGTTTGCGCTTTATCCCGGACTTTCGGCGTCTATCGCTGGTGTTGTCGACGGTGCATTCGACGTCGTGCTTTAGGCAGTTTTGGCAGGGGGGTGCGCCGGAACACTATTCCGTAAATGGTCAGTTTTCTCCCCTCGTTCAGTTAAGCTTTTTGCAAGGATATATTCTGATTGTGTAGGATACCTTTAGCTTCCGAGTCTTGCACGTCGTACAAGCAACACCGATATTAGTCCTCTTCTTCGACTGCTCGCAGGCATCATCGCCGTTCCTCTCCCGACGAGCCCCCCGAGGCACCGGGGCCAAAGGACGGTGGATATCAGTCATGATGACTGCGGCATGTCGACTTTCCAAGAAAAGAAAAGCGAGCGGGAAACAGGGAGCCAGCGTCAGTATATAAAGAAAAAAAAAAAAAAAATGGAGAAATGAGAGCAAAGGCCCCGCGAAGTGACGTTCAGCCTCGACCAAAGTAGACGCGGTCGGGCTCTTTCAATAACTAATAATACATAGGAGGAATTCCGAGAGCGCCAATCACGGGGCCGGTATAGGTGCGTCGGAACTTGAGGGTGCAGCGCCGCAAAAAGGAAGCATTTGATGGAATTTGTTATTGTTGCCATGCGAGTTAGTTGCAAGCATGTATGGCTATTATGGCGGCATAATGGGTTGGACTATGCGATTATGCGCTGGGGTTTTGTTATTGGTGAGATGATAGGTTCGATGCCCAGACGGCCCGGGGAGATGATAGATACAATGGGAAGAGAAAAAGTAATTATAGTAGCATTGAATACCAACACAATTAATCCAAATATATCTACTCCGTACAAAGCGGCGGCATGTTAAGTATATCAAATCACTCATGCGCCGGTTTCCCAGCCACCACAGGAGTCGTCTTCTCTCCCGTCTCCTGGATATGGGGAAGATGGTGCTCTCGCGATGATAGCGATCCCTCCGTATCAATCACCCCCGAAGCATACGCCGAACTCTCCTCATCGCGCCAGAAGTCCTTCTTCCCGTGAGCAGCACGCTTCAACCATGGTGGAATAAACCCCCCAGGCAACTTATACGTCCAGTCCTCATGATCCTCTTCCTTGTTCGGCGGCTTGATGCGTCCGCCTGAGCCCTTCTCGATCATCCACACAATCACGTTCAGCGTGATGTAACTCAGGATGCCAGCGATCAATCCGTATGCGATACTATATGTGAAGGGCATCACGGCGATGGTCAGGAAGGCCGGGATCGCGTCGCCGTGGTACTTCCAGTTGATTTCGGTCGTGGCTTTGGTCATTAGTGCGCCGACGATGACGAGGGTGCAGCCGGTGGCCCAGGGTGGGATGGATGCGAAGATTGGTGCGAAGAAAACGGCGATGAAGAAACAGAAGCCTGTTACGCAGGAGGTGAGGCCGGTTTTTCCGCCTTCTGAAATGCCTGCGCCGCTTTCTACGAAGGCTGTGACGGGGGAGACACCGAAGAGGGCGCCAATTGAAACGCAGATTGCGTCGACCATCTGCGACTGTTAGAAAGGCCATTGCTCGACAGATGGGACAAAGAACGTACATAAGCCATGGAGCTACCCTCAAAGTCCTGGGTCTCTTCATCGATAGTCCCGGCAAATCGAGCCATCGAGTACAGAGTACCGGTAGTATCGAGAATATCGACGTACTACTTCGGTCAGTCGCAAGCACTAAATCGGAAGAATGACGATACACACCAAGAAAGTAATAAACGCCAGGCCAAACTGCGCTCCATGTCCAGAGAGATCCCACTCCTGCGCAACCAGAATCTTCTGGATTGGGTGGAATGTGACCACCTGCTTGAAGAAATCAAAGTTGCTGTTTCCGACCTCAGTGTGCGGGAAGTAGGTCACTGGCGTAGGACGGGGCCACGAGATAATCGACACCAGCAGAATTCCCGCAATCACCGCACCGCGCACACGGTACATCATGAGCAATGCCGTGATGACACCGCCGCAGAAGATACCGATCCACATAGTCGGACTGCGCATCTTGTCGGCACTGGGACATAACCCGGTGGTCGCATCGCGCTGCGCATCCGAGCAACCGGCCAGCTCCATGGGCTGGTCAGTCGCACCTGTCACCAATCCAATACCGGCGCTGTACGATAATCCGATGAGCGTAAGATATAACCCAATACCAGCACCGGTCGCTAGTTTAATCGATGCTGGCAACGCCCGCGCAAGCCATTGTCGAATACCCAACAGTGTCATCGCCAAAAACACCCATCCTTCGACAAATACTGCTGTCACGGCGATTTCGTAAGGGATGAGGCCATTTCCGTGATGACCGACAACTGTATACGCGAAGTAGGCATTCAAGCCCATTCCGGGCGCCAGCGCCACGGGCAGGTTTGCCAACAGACCCATGAAGAAAGTAGCCAAGGCGGCGATCGCAGCAGTCGCCGTCACGGCATCGCGGTGCACTTCCTGGACGCAGAGGAGGTATTCGGTGTTCGTGTTACAGCGGTCCGCCATACTTTCAGGAGGGCAAACGCAGGTACCGCCAGACTCGGACGTGATGTTGGCATTGACGCTGATAATGTAGGCCATGGCGAAGAAGGTAGCCAGACCGGCGCGAATTTCGGTAAAGAAGTAACTGCCTTTGCGTTCTTTGGGCTATTCACCCCTTCATTAGTCTGGCTTTTTTTGCTGCCATTGTCCGTTGTAGACATACATGACCAGAACCCTCAAGACGAAAATGCTTCCCAACCGGACTCCGAGCAACCGACAGGTTGACTCGGTGCACCCATTCAGTAATGGCAGCGAAGCCCATGACGGATAATTTGTGTGCTATACAAGCGCTGAGCAGCGAAGAACAGTAGTCCGGGAACACATTCTTGTAAGAACTGAATCACGACGCCACTGCGTAGAAAAATTTCACCCCACAGTCACGGGCATGAGACCCCCGATATCTCACACCAATTGCAGCCCTGCTTGGCATGTATACTCCGGCCAATAATACAGCGGGATAAGCGATCGGATATCTCTATATGGGAAACTCGCCGACGGAAGTGGCCGGCTGTCGGTCTGTCATTGTGCGCTTCAAAGTCTATCAGGGCTGTCAGCTCGGAGGCCGCCGTGTTATTTGTACAAGTAGATAGACCAGTATACAGAGTATGCTAGCTTATCTATACTCCGGAGTAGAGTAGGAGACTATACACGAGCTATTACAAGGATAGAAACATGGGTCTACTGCCCGGACATACTTCGGTTGTTTCAGACCGGTCACGTGTACTTCCAAAAGTGGATTACGAGCACGTGCAGTCAGAGCCCTTATAAAAGATTCGTTCGGGTTGGTATCTTTCTCAAAGACAGGTCCTATTTCAAAATGTCGCGGTCAATCGAGGAGTTCAATCAGTCCAAAGAACGAGAAGTCTCCGTCATAAACCGCAAATGGCAACAATACCTACAGCGAGAAGAAAAGCATGGAAAAGGAAAACACCCCAAGCCCAAGACCCGATTTCTATTACAATGAACAGCGCATTCATACCGATCTCACGAAACATACATCACATTTCGTGCCGTCATTCGCTTCCAGCGTGGTAACCAAATATAGGCATGACGATCTCCACGAGCCCTGTAGCACTATGGACAAGCCTGTGGTAGGCTGAGGGTCAATTTGTATTGGTCCCGGTTATCCTTTGAAATGCTAAGGTCATTCTTAATGGACCATTCAGTATTTGATTTGGCTCCTCATAGGTACCGTCAGCATTTGAATGGACTCGCCAGGATTTAGGACCAGCTTTAGCGTTGTAATGTGAGACCATAAAATCGACGAATTGCTGCAAATATGGGAGGCCGCTTTTGCCTTCAAGAGCAGCATTTCAATCTCTGTTCCGGTCTAAAAGCGAGAAGCCATCTTGTTGATCTGTTTTGTTTGCACCAAATGTGCCAAAATTTAGACGAGTACTTTGGTTGGTATATTGGAAAGGTGTGGAAAATAAGCCTGCACGAATTGGAGCATAGCAGGAGAGATGATAACGGAGAATTCAACAAAAGAAAAGTCTCTCTTTTAAACCATGACAGTGAATTGACAGACTGACAGCCGGGTAGTTTAAAAGGGTGGCCAGCATTACTCATGGCCGAAAACTTGGCGAATCTATCAACACGTCTAACAAATGATCCAATCCTCCCTCAATCCCAACAGCTTCATCTCTCTCTTGCATATCCCACGGCGCATATCCAGCAGCACCGATTCCAGCTCTTATCATTCGGACATTTCCCTTTGATTCACGAACGAGGTCCTCATCATGCCACCGCAGCACAATCGGTGTGTTCATACCTGCTCCCAACTCCAGTATAACAGTGTTCGATAACCGCGCTGTATCCTCAATGAATGCCTTATAGCGCTTTTCTTGCGCCAGAAACCGAACGGGATTGAAATAGTCTCCTCCGCGGACGCAGATGGTTAACTCGCCTCCGCAATACTCACATCTGGGTATCTTCGAGGTGTCGGTTAGGCATTGGGTCTCGGGATCGAGGAAGGGCAAAGCGGCTGTCAGGAAGGGCTCAGAAAGAAACACGGCATCCCGGCGGCATTTTGCGAAGCACTGTAGATATCGATATTGCCCCTGCGGCGTGGTAATCCGGTTCTCGTCAAATCCATTGGCAGCGAAGAAACCGTCCGCGTTGGAGGTGCGGATAAAGTAGCGCGATTCGAAGCGTTGTGTAAATTGTCGCAATGCGGAATACATCAGCGACGCCGGCCAAGTCGTCACCATGTTTAGATGATTGAAATAGTATCCCCATTTCTGCGCCGGCGAGATCCATTCCTGAAACCCGAAGACGTCGTATAAGCGTTTCAAACCGAGGGGAAGGAATGCCGGGAAGTATTTTGCGAACAGGGCTGGTGAGGTGTAGTCCAGTCCTGTGGCTGCGGACAGTCCAGCACCAGCGCTGATGATAAGGGTATCTGCCTCTTTGATCCACTGTTGCGCTTTGAGAATAGATGGATGCTGAGAATGGATGATTTTCAGACTGGACGGCTGAGACTTTTGAACAAACGGATACTGAGACCTCAGGTTCCTGAACTTCTCCCTGTATATTGTAGCATCACCCTCAGCAAATACATCGAATATCACATCCGTCACAGTTGTCTGCGGATGCCCCCGACACCACTCCACCACCGTATCCAGAGCAATATCAACTGCCTTACTCGGCGGAAACGCAAACAACCCCGTCGAAATACAACAAAATGCAATCACCTTCCTTCCATCCGCCAATGGCGGCAATCCCTCCATCGCATCCAAACAGGATCTATAACAACTCGCCAACCGCTCCTTCTGCTCCACGGTCGGTTCACCCTCTTTCCCACGCATCTGCGGCCCAACAGTATGCAACACATATTCCGCCGGAAGATTGAACCCGGGCGTAACTTTCGCACTACCCACGGGTTCTGGGTCGCCCTGTTCCTGCATGATCGCATCGCAAGCCTCGCGAAGTCGCGGGCCCGCGGCCGCATGGATGACATTGTCGATGCAGCGGTGTGAGGGCTGGAAGCAGCCGAGGAGCTGGGAATTGGCGGCGTTAACGATGGCGGTGATGTTGGTTAGGGCTGTTATGTCGCCTTTCCAGAGACTGAGCGAGGTTGGGGTATCTGGGATAGATAGGACCGAGCGAATTGTTTCGGATGGGGTCAGGAGTTTGTGACTTTGTTGGTATTGTGAGATTTTGTCGATTCCCAATTGGATGCTCTCAGGGAGAGGCGGGTGCGGTGGTCGGATGCATAGGAGTCGTTGGAGGGTTTCGAGTTGGATCCAGATGTCTTGGTGGGCGATGTGGTGAGAGAGGTGTTGGTGTTGGTTCTCTGCGAGGAGATATTGGAGGATTGATGAGAGCTTAGAGGCTGCCATGATGAGGTCCCCCTTAGAAATGATTAAATGAAAGAGCGAAGATCTGGGATTCGTCCCCTCTTTATACATCTTCATAGCCTCATTTAGATCTCTATCGGGCAATGAATATGATTGGCTCATACGGGTTTGATGGGTTTGTTCCATTTGCACCACATGTTTGCATAGTTTACATTGCCTGCACGTTTGTCATTGACTTTCCGAGTGATTAACTTATGTACAGGCTGACATGGCTATAGAAATTTCATCCATGATTCTATCAATCGATTGATGGTAAAGACATATCGCGCAATAGGATATCAAACAAGATGCATATGCTGATGGAATATACAATACAATCACTCTTTCTCATGATATACCGCTTGAGACGGCTGGAAACGACTCCTTTTCCGCAGAGCCGGTCCATAAAAGAGGAACCCTAAGGGGATCGGGATCATAATCGCGGCCAGGCATCCCAGTAACGTGCCTGCCCACTGGACTCCCAGGTTCTGGAACATCTGCCGGGAAAATAGAGGGAAGCATGCGCCGATTGCGGACCGAAGAATGGTATTGGCTGCAAAGACAGATGCCGCGCTGGTTTTGTCAATATGTGATGGACACCTGAGAGGAAGGGTGACGTACAGATGAAGGTAGGAGTCGATAAGATAGTTGAAGCATTGGAGGAAAATGACATAAATGCCAAATCCGACAAAGACTCCCGAGGCTATTGGGGCCATCCAGTGAATGTCCTTTGTGAACCCGGTCCAGCCAAACCTGCGACACTTGTTAGTCCGATGTCTTTTTTCACTTGGACTGGGGACTAACCAGAATAAACCAATTGTGAAGACAGTACCGCCGAGAGTGGCTGCTGGAAGCCGCCATTCCGGAACTGGCATGTTGTTATTGGCTTCAAGTTTCTTGACATAGGCTGAGTGTCCAAGGAGGGTAAATGCTCCTCCCAGTAGTTCGCCTATGATTAGGCCGATAAAGGACAAACTGCCAACACCCAAGTTCATTCCATGAATACCCTGGAACACCACCGGATATGCGCCCAGCAAGGCATACATGAGCCCGTAGATGAAGGATGTGTACAGCGTGACCAAGAACACAATTGGCTCGGTGATTAGCATCATAAATGGCCGACTGAAGTTGTTCGTGAGCAGTTCTTTGAAATCTACCTCGACCTCGTCTTGTTTCGCATGGATACCCCAGTTTCGGGTTTGTCGGCGCAAAGTGGATGCCTTCCCCATTAACACAATGGGCGCATAGGTCTCCCTGAAAAGTAGCAACAACAATACCGTTGCAAAAAAGCCCATGATGGATGATAAATACATCGTCCACCGCCATCCTAGGTAACTCATCGTGATGAAGCCACCAACAAAAGGGGACACAAAAGGGCCTACAAAAACACCCATGGCGAACACAGCAATCGCCGCTCCCCGATACTTATTATTGAACAAGTCCGCAAACACCGCAGGAACAATCGCCAACGGACAGGCGCCGAAGAAGCCCGCAAAAAAGCGTGTCAGCATGATTGTTTGCACGTCTTTGGCGGTGGCGGTGGCTATGGTGAAAACGCTGAGCCCGAATAAGCCTATTACCATAGGCCATCGACGACCGTATAGTTCTGAAGATGGTGCCCAGAGTACAGGGCCTGACGCGAAGCCCATGACATAGAGCATAATACCCAAGGTTGCAACTTCGGTACTGATGCCGAATTGAGCACTAACGGAGCCGACAGCAGAGGAGAAGATCGCGCTGCAGAAGGAGGATGTGATGGTCGAATAGGTGAGGATGGCAGATTGCATGATTCTACACCACGATGGTCAGTCATATTCCTGCTATACGCATGTGACAGAACTTACTTTCTCCATGTCGGCCAGTTATGCGGATGCAGCGGATCAAACTCGCCAGCAAATTCTACGACATACTTCTCAGGATCCGGCAGGTCTGGCGGAAATTCCTTGTCTCCTCCGAACGGCAGCCATTCGTCCCTAGGCGCGCGAGTCTTCCTCGATCCGACGGTCGACTGGTGATGCAAATGGGAGGTCTCGGTACGCGAAAGCTCGACCTGCGTTGGACGCCGGCTGATGGGCGTAGGCTCAGGAACTTCCCGGAGCGAGCTCGAAGACGAAGGAGAGTAATCGTCCCGGGTCGTGGAATTCTGAAGTTGTTGATCCATGGTGTCCTCGTAGTCTATCAGACCAGAGAAAGTTTTGTGTATTCACTGCCATTATGTTTATATATCAGGTGCTTGTTTGGCAGCATCCGCGTGCCTCCGTCTGCCTATGATGCCATGATACCATAACCGGAAGGGTCCGAAGGCACAACCGGATGGTAATGTTGTCATTGAGTCAAACCCGGGACTGGACCACGGGATTCAGGCACCACTGCAATTGAAATACTACTCCGGCTGTTCAGATTTCCATTTTGGGTGCCAATTGCTAGTATAATATCTACTATGCTATGCACCGGTGATCTCTTAGATGGTCGCGAGCCTCGGCCCCGTGGCACTGCCCCGCTCACCAATTGAAACAGAGCTCCAAACGTCGTGATACAATGGCAACCTTATTAATGACCAGGCCCCTGAGCAGGTATCACTTTAAAACATTCGCATCCATGTTTGGATATTCCTCCTTCACTTCTTATCATAATCCATACAGCAAACATGGCGGTCAACGGCCATTGCGACCCGCGCTTCGACTCTGTCCGGCAGCTTTTTGAGCGCCATATCTCCTCTGGCAGCGAAGTCGGCGCTTCTATCTGCGTCAATATCTCCGGCACTGATGTAATTGATCTATGGGGAGGCTACACCGACGAACCGCGGACTGAGCCCTGGACTGAAAACACAATCGTGCCCGTCTGGTCGTCTTCAAAGTGCATCACCAATCTCGCCGCACTCATCCTCGTCGATCGCGGACTTCTCGACCCCTTCGCTCGCGTGTCGCGATACTGGCCCGAATTTGCAGCAAATGGCAAGGAAGACATCGAAGTCCGGCATTTCCTAAGCCACACAGCGGGAGTGCCGGCATGGGAGAAACCGTACCCGGACATCTACGATGTACCGGCGGCTACGGAGCGACTAGCTGGCCAAGCACCATGGTGGAAACCCGGTACCGCGTCGGGATACCACGTCATCAGCCAGGGCCACCTGGTTGGCGAACTCGTTCGCCGAGTATCAGGAAAGTCCCTGGGCCAGTTCATCCGCGATGAACTGGCGACGCCCCTGAACGCGGATTTCCGCCTGGGAGTGGAGGAAAAGGACTATCCACGCATCGCAAGCCTCACCAAGCCCGAAGCGCCTCCTGTCGAGCCCCCACATGACCGGAATAGCATCTCTCTCCGCGCAATGAAGGGAACTCCTATCCTTGCCGAACACGTCACGACCCCAGCCTTCCGTAACGCAGAACTTGGCGGCGGAAACGGCATCTCGAACGCGCGCGGACTGAACCGCATCCTCTCAACCATCACCCTTAACGGCGAAGTCGACGGCAAGCGCATCATCTCCCCTGAGACCGTCAACCTCATCTTCCGCGAACAATCGAACGGTCCCGATCTCGTGCTCCAAGCACATGTGCGGTTCGGAATTGGGTACGCATTGCCCCACAAGCAGACAGCGGATTGGATTCCTGGTGGGAGAGTGTGTTTCTGGGGTGGATGGGGTGGTTCAATCACGATTATGGATCTAGATCGCAAGACAACCATCACGTACGCGATGAATCGGATGGGTGGTGGGACAATCGGAAATAATCGGCTTGAGGCGTATGTTAGGGAGATCTATGCGGTGTTGAATCGGCTTCAAAAAGCAGTGCTTTGAGTTATTTGCATGTTTAATTGCGCGTGTCTTTACATATATTGAATTCCATGTTAATAGGGAAGACGAAATGTCATATAGCGATGCTGTGACTTGATGTGGCGCATATGGTTTTAATGGCGGTGCAGTATCAACATGAAAACGCATTGTATATCGACACCTACTTGCATTCAACCGTAGTTTACGGTTGTTTGTCTTTGCCGAACTAAACACCAGAGGAACTGACCACTTAGAGCTTCAGGTTTTTTTAAAAGTCATTGATTCAAAATCACCCTCTGAACCCCTGAGGCTCTTTTTTTTGTTCCCCCTCTGTTCGTGAACCATCTGGTCTTAGGGATCCCCACCCTTAGACTATACGTGGGTGCACGTGTAGCCGCAAGTGTAGCGACATTGAGTATTATGAAGCTCATGCCTAAATCGATATTATTGTATCTTCTGTCTCGCCCTGGCTATATGCATTCATGGCTGATATCTGCCAACAAGCTTACCAAAAGTATTCTCTCGCCCATAGGGGACGTATTTACTCCCTCAGCTCTTGTACAGTGGTTCTATCCGTGAAGGTCTCCGTGCCAGTGGAACGGGGCTGATGCAGGCACTTGTACAATTGGACACTTAGTGAATTGACGATTGAGACGGCGCCAATGTCTTACGTCCTTTGGGTGCTCCCTACTTCTCAGTCTCAAGAGCTTGTGTCTCATGTTCATGGTCTCTTTTTGGCCTCGTGAAGTGACACCTCCTCACGCTGGCTTGGTTGAAACCCTTCTGGCCTCGCCGGAGCTGGCTTCTCTTTACCTGTCCGGCTTGTCCTTTGTTCGAGTGAGGACCCGACTCCAGGTTTGGTTTCTACGACCATTGAAATATGACAAGCAGTGCCATCTGCCTCTATTGCGGTTAGTCCACTTGCATCTAGGAGGACTGGGAGTGCCGTACGAAATCAACGGCATGTCAGAGCGATGGGACTACACCTATCCTGTGTGGCTGAACTGAAGAGTCTGCATACTTTGGTCCTCGACAATTCATTCGATGGCGAGGCTTTGATAGGGCCAGAGGTGTTTGAACAAGCGAAAAATCTCCGTCACTTAAGCATTGATGAATTTCCGCCATATATGTAAGCTTTGATCAAGCTTCGGGGCTGAGGGAAAGCATGACAAGATCTGACATCCAGAACTACTTCGAAACACTGCTAAAACCGCTTGACGTTGATTACCAAGAGGAAAGGACCACCTACCCACTGCGAGATTTTGGGCCAAACTAGAAGAAGCTTCATCTGGGTGGGTACGCTGGATTGGTTCCAACAGAGGCTATTGTTATATTATCCGAAGTCATCAAGATACCCCAGCTGGAAGAATTATCGAAATTGGTTACAAAAGCCTCTTATCGATATCTCAACGGCCATGTCCTGCTTGACATGCCCAACCTGAAAAAGGCTTTTTCTTATTTCGCAAGATTTGAGGGCGAAGGACATCTTTATGATCAATCGAGGCTCATTGCTGATGTGCAAGGTCTTTCAACCATTGCAGCTGCTCGGCTGCTATTACCGGTTCTATATCTGCGTGCACCGTGATGAAGAACCAGAAAAGTTTAGTTTTGATGCCAATTACCGCAACGCCAATGGAAAGAAGGCAATCGCATATTACCAGGTGGTCGATGTGACCAACGTAGAGCGATACAATTTTTGCACAGGACATTCGGGCTGTGCGGTACTGCGACAGAGAAAAGTCAACATTCAATATTTCCAGCAGGTTATTCTAAGTGCTCTGGCAGGAAAGCAACAAACGCATATTATTCTATCCCCGGTTCCGAGAGAGATCTACCGAAACGATCCTCCGATGGTAACCAGCAATGTCAGATCGGTCTCTCAACCTCGGCAATGACAATATGAAAACAACTTTTGACTGTGATTATAATGCTCAACTAATGTAAGGAGTTACCACGGTAATAATTGCGATCGCGCTCGGTTCTACACAGGCGATCATCCAGAGTTCCGCCGCATCTGCACATGTCGCAAGACTTTCCATTTTGGGTCAACCGGGGAATACTTCCAGCCAACATATAAATATCCTAGAATCCTCCGGATTGAGCAGAGCTTTTTTGAAGAACAAGAGCGACAAAATGATGAAACTCGTGCTTCCTCTCCTCAGCGTTTCGACACTATACGCTGCGTTTTACTTCGCCCAGATCAATGGTTCGCATGATTTGGCTCTGCGATCCGTTATATCGAAGACATTGCCCGGACGCGATGATCCTCTTCGCACTGTTTACACGGGCATCGAGCCAATTGACCGGTTGCTCACGGTATTGACTGTTTTCTTCTGGCCGATGACTGACGGAAGCACCCCTACCTTGACGCTGCATTCTCTTGGGTTTGCCGGAACGTTTGGCTCTGCTTGGATGCTTCTGACAGTTGAGTCGTGGAGGAAAGGCAATACTTGGACTATTGCTGCATTGTAAGCGGACTCCTATTCGCGGAACGAAATGGGACAATAGCTGATCTGCATTGAACAAAACAGCCCATTCATTTTTGGCATCCTCGCTCAGATTTTGACCTTTGCTTTCGCGGCACCTCTCTACGCCGGTCTACACCTTATTTTCTCTAGCACTGCCAGCAGGCCAAACGCAGAGAGCATCCGCGCTCCTCGTGCCGTCCTAAACGTGATCCCTTACGCGTTCTTCATCGGCTACTTAGTCCCTAGCCTGCTACTAATTGCCCCTCTCTCGGAGACCATCACCACGGATGTGAAACAAATCATCATCGCAGCCTGGCAACCCTGGCCGTTGTACATTTCCTTCTTGACCACTATCACACACATCCTCTTCTCGCCATTTGTAAGCAACGACAAGACCATCGACGGCGGCCGTGCAACACTTAGCTCCCTTCGGAAGGTCTACGCCGTCGCTTTTGCAAATACTGCCATCAACCACTTGATCCCCTGGACCATCTCCCTTTTTACAATCTTGGAACCTCAATTCTTCAACAAAAACTTCGCGCATGCTCTCCACCCCTCTAACGTCTTCCAACTTCCCCTACCATGGGCTCAGCCGCCCCTCCAGATTTCCGATATTGGCGCCGGCGTGCACGTCTTTCTCCGATGGGACTATATCATCGGGTCTACGGGTGTACTGCTCTGGGCGCTGAGCTTGCATCGCAATGCGCACCGCGCGATCCTAGGCAAGGCCGGTGGTCTGGGATTGTTGATTAAGGCGGTACTGTTATCTGTTGTTGCGAGCCCGGTTGGTGCTGCTGTGGAGTTGATGTGGGAGAGGGATGAGTTGGTTGTTCATGAGACTGGAGGGCTGAAGTCTAGGGTTTCTGGTTCTAAGAAGTCTTCTTGATTGATAGGTGGTCTTTACTGAGTTGCCCAGGTCACGACTGATAAGCTATTTGCGCATTGATAAGATGAGATGAGATGAGATGAATGACGGATGAAATTGAATGATGTGATTGGTATCTGTGCAACCTTGCAGTAATATCATTTTCAGCTGAGCTAAAACATGTAATTCATGTAGATTCTCCACCGCAGCACGAGCAGCACCGGTTAGAACTAGAGCTCAGCTTGCCTGCTTATTGCACTTGCCGCTACATGGTCTGGCACTGTACGACATTGTCTACACTCACCGACTGCATTGCATAGAGCGAAACAAAATATGGACATGTAGATCTCGCCCAGGCCAAAACTGTAAGTTCATATCAAAAATGAGTGAATAGTTTGCATTCCTTCAAGGTCACTCATAGGGTTGTCGAATAGAGTCCCAATTGGGAAGGTGGTCGTGTCGGGCATCATCTGACACCACGTGATGCGGGGGTTCCAGATCACACCGCCTTCCCTACACAGCATCTTTCATTGCACAGCAACAAAACACAAACAACCAAAAGAACGTCTATTCACTGGCTACGATGTCGGATTAGCATCGATTGTCTTCTTAAAGCTTCCTCTCTGTCTCCTAGAAGGGACCTGCTCCCTGTGATAAGACGTATGCGTATGGGTCGATAGAAGATCGCTCTTTTCTCTATGAGAGACAGATTCCCCGCTTAGCGCCTCACATCTGAATACCATCAACGATGCTTAGAGACCATGATATCCAGAAACTGGCTGGCCAGTTACGTGCTGTCGATCGGGAAAATCAGCAGCATTATGAGAATCTGAGTGCTCTCTTGGGAAATTTCAATTCGTTACTGGAGAGCTATAACCTGTTGAAGAGCGACTATGAAGAGGAGAAGGAAGCACGGGAGAAGTATAAGAAGATGGCTAGGGGACAGGAACGGAATCCTTTCGTCTTGGTGCTTGTGGATGGTGATGGATATCCGGTGCGTACATTTTTGATAACCGGCGAGAGGTGCCATGGCTGACGGTAGCAGTTCCAAGAGGATCTTATCAGAAGCCGCAATGAAGGTGGAATAACAGCTGCACGACGTATGACTGACAGTATCAAAGAACTATTGCATGACCGGCTCGGGGACCAAGCTGAGCAGTGCCGTGTCATGATACGCATCTACGCCAATCTTCTGGGTTTATCCAAGGCTTTGGCTCGCGCTGGGCTTGTTGGACACGAAGCTCGTTCATTTGCAGCGTTTGCGTCTAGTTTTACTCGCTCACAGGATTTAGCAGATTTTATCGATGCGGGTGATAAGAAAGAAGGAGCGGATCATAAGATTAGAGGTATAATCGGCTCACCATGTTCGGCTAGGCCTGACTAACATGGATAGAAATGTTCCGTCTATTCGCTGATATTAACCAGTGCAAACATATCTTCTTCGCGGGCTGTCATGATGTTGGCTATCTCTCGTTCTTGATGCCCTACCGAGGCATGGCGGATCGTATCACCCTACTTAAGGGACCATCGTTCCATCCTGAATTCAAAACATTGGGACTGCCTATCTCTGAAATACCCTCTCTTTTCATGTCGAGTCCACTTGGCAGCAGCCTTGAACCGATTACATCTAAATCAGCGGTACCTAAATCGGCGGTCTGCTGGTTCTTCCAAAAGGTACTCGTCTTGCCACCTATGCGAGCCCTTCTTTGGCTTCAAAAATTAACGAGCTGCAGGGTATTTGCAAATACGGCAATGATTGTTCTAAGCAACACATATCATCACAACAACATGAAATGTCTAAAGCCCAAGAAAATAAGTCGGACACTCAAAGCACCGTGCGAGAAATGAGGCATTATGCGACAATACCCCGATCTCCTTCGAGTAAGGACGAAGGACCCCTAGTGCACATCAACAGAAATGGAGATCGCATTGACACTGCCATTTCGCAACCAACAAATGAAGAATGGAACGCATATGCCCGCCGAGCCAAACAACACAAGATCTGCAACCAGTACCATTTGGGCGGTGAATGCAGCAATCTGAACTGTCAGTTTGACCATAGTCACGTCGACGAAAGCTTGATCGAGGTCATGCGGTATATCATGCGACAGCATGTATGCCCAAATGGATCTGATTGCCGACTTGGCAAGTGTTATCTCGGTCATATGTGTCAGAAGCCTGGGTGCAAGGGTGGCAAACCCTGTCGCTTTAGCCAGCACGCCCATACCCTTGATCGTCAAATTTATGGCAATACCACGCCAACCGATACACATAGTTATGACTCTAGTAGTTCGGAAGATTATGACTATCTAGCTTAACATGCTCCTACCCCATGAGGATGTTGCTTTGTGGTCTGAGTAGACCTACTACTCGACACAAAGCATATTTTCTCAAACAGCTATTGGTAAATAGCATTGGCATTTATGTTTATTTCGTTGGAGAATGTCGGGATTGGATGAAAATGTATCTATTGACAACCGCTCTCTAGAGATTACTCGTGCAATACATCAAGGGTAATCAATAGTTGCATTTAAGATATATGTACAAGGACTTGCAGAAAATACTCTATCCATCCTTAATCGACTGCTTCAACACAATAAGAAAAGAAAAAGCCGATTTACCCAGCAACGAGTAAAAAAAAGCTGACAGTGAACCAAGCATGATAAGCCCATAACTAAAATGTTCACCAATGCCAGGAGAATGGAACACAAACAGATATGCCACCTCGTATGGAGGCCAATAACCCAGAACGACACACATTCTAGATATCCTCTATTTTCCGGTGGAGGAACAGCCAGATGCACGAGTCAGTCACGGAATGTCCTTTGTTAGCTCTCAGGCGTTCAAAATTGGATTGGGGATCGGTCACGAGAAGGGTAGCCAAGGTGAGCGAATTGGTTCGAACTCGAAGACTCCTCAAAGAACGTTGTTCCTAAAGCCAAGAGGAGAATATCAGGTCAGAAACATAGCTAAAGAAGGAAGGAATTGGAGGGGTGCGGTCGACGGAAAGTGGTAGTGATGAGAAGGGAAGCAACGACGCTCGATATCAGGTGACGCAAGTAATTGATCGGGGTTTGCGCATTATCCAATGTCGCTTATAGCTACGAGCATATTGGTGATGGAAGTAGATGAATCTGAACTGAAATTAAATTTTTGATTAATAGCCCTAGTTGTCCTCGTTGGTGCGTTGATTTATCGGAACCCCCCCCAAAGAATACTTCAAAAAAAAAAAAAAAAAAAAAAAAAAAAAAGAAACTCTGTCAAACACCAAACTCTCCGAAAAAAAAAAGCCAGTACAAAAAATTGATCAATTTCCCTCATAGAAAACCCGGTCTCTTCGACGCGCCACAATTCTGAAACTCAGGAATACCACCGAGGTAGCTTCGAGCAGAGCTATGAACAAAATCAACAGCATCGCCCTGAATAATCAAGAACGAGCCACACAGTTGGACCAGTTCCTTGATTGATTCTGTATCCTTCGCAAATCCCGCCGGGAGTCTAGCAAGCGAAGCAATATCGGCTAGTCGTACTGACTGGCGGGAGGCGACCATTGAGCCTAGAATGTGGATGCATAGTTTCAGGTCTTCTCCATCGTTCATGTGTTGCATCTGTGTCCAGCCTTCATGGTATGCAGATTGTAGGCTGGCTGGGAATATCTCGAGAATGGATATCGTTTTGCGGCGCGGTGCTTTCTCCAAAGTGTTGCATAGGTGTGATACCCAAAGGAAGGAGCCTTCTGCTCCGGTCTTCAGGTGCTTGAGTACCGTGAGATAAAGATTCTCATCATAATTCTTTGTCCTGGCAAGTGCCGTGGTTTTCTCCTCGATGTAGTTATCGACGGCACTAGCAACCTGTTTGGCATTGATTTCAAGATCGAGGTTCGATCCTTTCGCTTGTTTGAGTCTGATTTCGATTTTCGGATGAGGGCGGCTGGAAACCAACCACTTGATGCGAGATGATGCCGCCGTAGATACAACAAGTTTAAGAAGCTGCGGGAGCTCATCTTCGCATTCGTCCAGCGCATCGATAATGAAGGTAATCATAGGAAGCGACGAGTCTTGGGCAATCTCGTGGACGATTTCGGACAGAGCGTAGAAAGAATTGGTATCCTCAAACAATGAGCGGCCAGCAGCATCCCATCTGCCCTGAATAAGCTTGACAATTGCAGGACATTCCATAACGAGGCGATAGAGCAGGCCTCGCAGGACAGAAGTCCCGCTTCTTAACCGCGGATCGATACGTTGGCAAAAGAAGTATGCCACGGCTCGTGGAGAAGGGCCAGTCTTGGCTTTGGGGACCAACACCTCGATGAACCCCATCGTAAGCATCGTCTTTCCTTTTCCAGGACCGCCGTTTATCCAGAGCAGATTGTGCTGGTGGCTGCTGTTCCACGAGGCAAACTCGGGGGTCTTGAATGCCCAACTGCATGACTTGGCCATTACATCCCCCTTGGTATCCAAGAGACGTATCATGTCAAGACGGGGGTCCGTTAATCGAAGATCAATCAAGCAGCCTCCTCCTGTAAGACAAGCACGTCAGACTTGGTAATTTTGCGGGGGTCGATTGTACTAACCTAGGGAGATCACATTGCCAATATGCAAGAAGTTATTGTCACCGAATCCATTGTTGGTGACACCAATGCCTGGCTCATGAGGGGTGGGAGCTTCAGTAGGATTTGTAAGGGCCTTATGATGCCGTTTCGGAACGAGAGATTGGAGTGTCATAGTGGACAAAAAAGGGCAGCAGAGAAGATATTGTGTTCTTTCTCTGAAATTCCGGGTTGGCACATCCCCCATCTTGCCTCGATCTGTCCCTATATGTGCCCTTTTTTTCATTTCCATCCATTGTACACAACAACAAAAGTACTCCCGGCTGCTACTCGAACGCTATGATATACCCCATCTCGGCGCTTAATTCTTACCTTTTTGGGTCTGACGATCATCATCCCGGCGTTGACTATGTCTTTTTTTATAAACTATAATTAGCTGTTTAAGGATCTAGACCGGAGTTTTCGAGGTCGAATGCGAATCGCTTGAATGGGCTTGACTATGATCTCGGGAGGGTGGGCCAAAAGCCACCTCAGTGGGGGTCTGAACTGTGCGTTTTTGGTGCCTAGAATAGAAAAAGATAGCAGTTGCATTTTTTTTATTTTTTTTTTTCGTATAGAAACATTTACAGTATCAGAAATTGAGTTGATAGAGCGAAGAGAAAATTGAAATGGGTTCCGTCGGAGGTTCAGGGGAAACCGGAGGAGTCGATCATCCGACTGCACGAGGCCTATATGTAGAAGACCCAATTAAAACGAACGATTGATATACTCTATCTAATGTAGCCTAGAGTACACGGGTGCTTGAGTGCTTGATGAGTGCTTGTCTTTCTATATGTGGCGAACGCTGGCCATATATCGGAGGTTCGCTAGTCGGACTAACGTTATCCCTTTGATCCGACCTATCAGATCTCATCAAAAATCGGTTAT
This sequence comes from Aspergillus ruber CBS 135680, assembly GCF_000600275.1. NCBI lineage: Eukaryota > Fungi > Ascomycota > Eurotiomycetes > Eurotiales > Aspergillaceae > Aspergillus > Aspergillus ruber. The sequence continues at coordinate 478,420 of NW_024467307.1, read as the reverse complement.
AGATCATGTGACTGCGGGGTCGCTGAATTAGGAAGGTTGAGGTATCCGGCAAAACTTCGCCAGTTGAAAGCCCAAAGCAGCTAAAGAATATCTTCAATTCATGTCAAGGTTGGGGGTGCAATCTTCTTATCTACTGCATATGCTCATAACCCATTATTTGGCAACTGTTCTCTGCTATATATGTACCCCGCCGTCCCCGCAGCTATTTAGCTGACTTCATATCTCTTTATCAAAGGACAATTTGAACCAATACCATACCTGTACAACCACATTACACCATGGGAATAACACATGTTGTCCAATTCCAATTCAAATCCGACGTCTCCCCGGACGTGGTGAAAGAAGTACGCACCGCCGCATATCTACTCTCCCATATAATGAATAACAACTAACAACGCCAGAACTGCCACCGAATGCTCGCATTAGAACACACATGCCTCCATCCCGACACCCAGAAGCCCTATCTCAAGTCCGTTACGGGCGGAAAGGATAACTCTATTGAGGGGATTCAGGTATCCACCTCATCCTCCGATCCTTCTACCTCATTATTGATGACGTTTGCTAACTGGAGAAGAACGGCATCACGCACGCATTTGTAGTTGAGTTCGAGAATGATGCTGATAGGCAGTATTACTGTCACAAGGACCCTTCGCATTTGGCGTTTGTGAAAGGTGTGGCTGAGTTGGTGGAGAAGGTTCAGGTGGTTGATTTTACGCATGGGATTGTTGTTTGATTGTATTGTCTTGTCTATGTGTCTAAATAGAATCGAGGTGGTTCAGCCGTATCGGCTGACAAGGTCTTTCATGTCGTTTATCATTCTATACAGGTTAATACGTAGACTTCAACATGGCGAGAGACATACTGTTTCCTCAACGATGCATCATCTGTGAAAAGCGCAGACACATGTGTATTGAACCGCCTATTTCATCAGCATACCTCCTCCAAACAAGTAATAAACACTCACAGCTTATACAAATCCAACCGTCCATGGTAGTCCTCCTCCGGCGGCGAAGGCTTCACAAACTTCCGATACGCCGCACGATACTCCTCGCCAAACCGGTTACAAGCCGGCATCCATTGACCAAATTCATCTACCACGGTGTATTAGCCATCATCCAATATCCCAGGAGTAGAGCTGAGGTGGCGCACACTCATGATGCGCGTAAAAACAGCACGCGTCGAAAACCAGACACTCTCCAGACACCTTGTCAGTCCCTGAATTCCCATACCACAGATCCCCATGTACTAATGCCGGTTTTACAGACCGTCCCTCACTCTCCAACGGCTGCAACAGCCTCGGAATAACCTTCTCAAAAATAGCCGGCACGAGTACATCGAACTCAGCGTCATACCCCTTCGCCTTGATCTCCAAATCCAACGCGACACGCAAACTCTTCGAGAAAAACACCTCCCAGCTATCTTCCCACCCCGTATACTGCGCTAAATACCCACTATACGTAGGAACATGAAAACCAAACTTCCCCTCCGAACTCCGGCTCCGACTTTGACTTCCCTGGTGCAACGCCGCCAATCTCCGCGTAAACAACCCCAGATCAGGCATCTCATCCCTAGACAGAATCATGTCACGATACTCGCAGAGAAAGAAATGCGTCTCGGAGTCATTTTTATAAGTCCCCCAGGCGATTGGCCTCGGCACGAAGTCCGGGACTACGCGGTGGATTTCTTGCATGGATGCATATTCGCCGTAGAGGATGTTTTTGCCTAGATTTTTTGTAAGGGTTTTGAGGAAGTAGGATTTTGTGGTTGTGTCGGGAAGGGTGAGGGTTATGCGGGTTGTGTTGGTGGTGACCCAGTAGCTGGTGCCGTGGCGGGTTGTCGTGACCGTGTGGGCGGGGGGGAGGTCTGTTATTGCTTATCAGCTGGGTACACGAGGATTGGGGGATATTTGCTTACTAGAGGCTACATTGGGGTCAATTTGACTGTTTTCTAGGGATAGACTGGCGTTGGAAGTCATGGTGGTTGTTTGGGGGATATCAGGATATTGGTGCGGTTGAATTGATATTGTGGGATGTCCGAATCGGGTAATTTCATGGTTGGGATGAAGTATTCTCTGCAAAGCTATCAATGTATCCAAACTATAGAGCACATATCATTATTTTCATTCTATTTACCTTATATAAACTGCTGGTAGCCATAAATATATATAGAAGTTCATCGTCTCATCCCACACCCACACCAGCAAATCAGTTCACATTCGAAACCTTGAACCCTCCAGGCACCTGGTACTGGAAGACTCCATACGGGTCATACTTCTCCGCCACGCGCCGGATATATTTCACGTTCTGTTCTCCATACCCCCGCAATGGATCCTGGGTTTTGTCGGCGTAGTCCAAGTAGACAAACTCGTTATCTGCATTGATCATCTTCGCATATCCGTCCAATTGCTGGTGATTGGATCTTGCCAGACGGTGGAAGAGCTCGTCGTCCGCTTTATCATCCCACGAATAGTCATAGAGGGTTTCTGGTCACAGTTAGTGGTGTCGCCTTGGAATATAGATAGAGACAGCGTACGGATTAGATTCTCGTCAAAGCGCTCCAAGCCTAGGACATTCCCGCCCACTCCGGAGCCACGCTCAGTGAACAGCTTGGGCCATGGCTGGATAATTAACACCAGAATCCATGATTTGCTTTTTGCGTGTTTCTTGGCCTCTTCAATGACTTGTTTGTGTAGTTCTGCAGCTTTCTGGATAACTTTGGCGTTGTTGGCATGTGTGCCGGTTACAAAGACGTTGCTGCAGCCTTGTTAGTTTGGGTTAGATCAATCACCAATGGAAAACATACCGAGACTCTCCCTCCTGAGACAATTCTGTCACGTGAACGTATTGGCTATCGATTCGAGTTCCATCCGACATGTTAGAAAACTGTTTGAACTCATCGTAAGCCGCAGGATGAGCCACAGGCTTAGTATAGTGCATAGCGTTAATGACTGAGTTTGTGTCTGTCTTCGAGTCGTACTGCCACATGGTAATCAATGACGCATACGGGTCCTTGTGTATGTTGTCCGTAAAGTGCACAAATGCTGGAATTTGCTGATACGCAGTGGACCAGTCGTATGTGACGGCGCCGCCCCAGATGCCCTCGGTAGGTATGGTCTTCATGTCAAAGCGGGTCACGATGCCAAAGTTGATTGTGCCGCCTTTCAGGGCTTTGAATAGGTCAGGATTGGTGTTTTCGTTAGCCTCGACAATGGCACCGCTGGCTAGAACGACTTGGTAGTTGACGACATTGTCACATGCGAAACCAACTCTTGCGGAATGGAAGGAATTTCCACCTGTTCACTTTCAGAACAGTGCATCTAAGTAATGTTACGTATCTCTTACCTCCAAGCAAAAATCCGCCAACACCGACAGGTCCACCACGACCACCCGCCACAGTCACGTTATCATTTTCCAACGTCTTGTACACAGATGCCCATCTAGCCCCAGGATAGATGGATGCCGTCTTATTCTCAGGATGGTGAATTGTGTTATTCATCTTTGACAAATCAATCGTCACACCATCTTCGATATTTGCAGCTCCAGCCCAGACCGTATGACCACCGCTACGAACCGCAAATTTGCAGGACGACAGTGAGCCACCCTCTTGGACCAACGTCGACACGGCCACCGACACATCTTCGACAGATTTCGGTTGAACAATACAGGACGGTGACAGGCGTACGCTGCGAGACCAGTAAGACTCTACAGATTTGACGAAAAGTTCTTGGTGAGGATAGACGACCTGCTGGCCCACGGAGCTGGCTGATAAGGCAGCACACTAGACGAATTGAGTTATCCTTTGCCTCTTTATCATAGCAGAATACGAAACACATACACATGAGTCAGTAGCATCTACTCCAGCATCTGCTTGGAGAGGAATGCTAAACAGCAAGGTCGCGGTGCTGGGACAGAACTTCATGGCGACGATTGACCACAATAGAAGACAGAAGGAATCAGGATGCTCCCCCGTGGAAGGATTTTTCAGGCTGCCCCTGACTGCCCCTCATTGTAATTGATTGATACGAGGACTTCTCACGTATAACGTGGCTTGCATACAGACCAGCCTACTATTACCCCTGTAGGAATAGCAAACATGGCTGGGATTGGTTCCTCGTATTTGTCAAACGGACGCTAGCAGGGTCGAGCATGATAATCCCGGTTCGGTTAGAATAATAGACAAGAAGGCAGCTATGAATTTGGATGATAGATACCATCGTTTCGAGAATATAGAAAGTCGGAGTCCTCCATCTGTAGAAACTCAACGTGAAAGGGTCCACCCGAATGGGAAATCGAGAATGGTTATGTCATCAGCAAACACTGCAAACAGGGCAAACCCTGCCCCACTAGGCCTTTAAAAAGTCTTCCGACCAGGAACGACCTTCTCTTTTCTTCTTCTCCTCTCAACAGCCTTCATGATGGCTTCTCTGCAACAGCAACGCCGTCTAACTAACTAGCATTCACAATAGGGACACCCAGTAGTCCCTCTCAATTGGTATGTTGTCCATTGTTGTTATCCCTACAAACACCTACACCTACCCCATCGACACGCCTCCGCGCAAAGCAGCACATGATGCTATATGATAGGACCGATTTACTATGCGGAAAACTCACCCACGAGCCAATTTCAAGACGGGTCTCTGAGCTGCTTATTCAAACCTTCAATTTACAATCATCCACACTTCCATGTCTGGCTGATGGCTAATTCGAGTTTTGTACAGACTTTCTTACGTTTCCTCAATCATTGCGAAGTTTCGGTCTTTCAGAGACCGCTGTGACGTCTCCAGGGTTGTTGGGGGAAGAATCTCAACCGAGTTACGATAGATATTGTGGATAGTTCGATCGATAGCAATACAGAGTTTGACTTCTGGATTCTTGTCTCTTGCGCCTTTGGCGATTGCATTCCGTGCACTGTAGTTATTGTGCGGTTCGCGTAGCGATTCTTAGCACCATCGTCTCATGCTACAAATGGATCAAGGTCCACCGAACTGCTCAATCTGTTAAAAATTTTCTGCATCTGGCGTAGTGAAGAGCCTCTTGTCACGGTCATAATTATGCCCATGCATAACTCAAAAGGGCTAGTTCTATTTATGCTGATAGGCATCCGGTCTGATTGGCTAGAGATTTTCTATAGGCTGTCTTGTCTCTGTTGGCTGCTCATACTCTCTCGTCTTCTACTTCTCTTTAACCTGCGTCCCATCGATTACTCCTATCAACAAACTAGCAATTGGATATGCAGTGATTTCTGGTGCAGAATGCGGCCATTGAGTAATGTGCATAGATTGTGTCTGCTTTCGATCTGATGGTTCATGATATTTCCCGGTGAGTGTCTTGTGACTTGGGAGATCTGGCCAATGCTTCAACTCGACCATTGTGAAAGGCAGTTGGAACCAGCTTTCTAGAGTACGGGGAGCCCGGTGTAATTCCAGCATCTAATGATACATCTTCCCAAGAATATGGCACGATGAAACGTCACATTTGAGCAGCTGAGATACTTTATCATCAGATCAAAATAGTGCAACAGTTCCACAGAATATTGAATATGGTGTCATGGTTTCACCAGTTCCCCGCAGTGGACAATATGTACACGAGACCATATCCGCAGGTCCTGATTCTGATATCGACCATGCCATATCAACTGATCCCAAGTATGACTATATCCCCTTCCGGTGGACAAGTATTCCTCCCAAGTTACCCTCCCTGTTCATCTGTCGTAAGCCATCACCGAATCCGCCGCAAATACCGTAACGTCAAATAGACCGCGCCCACGGTTGTATACGCCGCACCTCCACCTGCAAACCAAACAGGCTGGTGGGCTATGAGAGAGCGTCGAAGGAGGATGGCTTTGCGCTTTGCTTTGTCTGCTATGTGTTAGCTTTCATGAACCAGTGGAAGAAACATATAGGTAACAGCAGAGAAGAAAGGAGGATGGTCTCGTACCAAGAGGAGCAGACCACTTATTCCGGTTCTGTATAATCGAGCGGCCTGTAGAGGAGATACCTTGGGTAATCTGTGCGATGACCATCTTGGATATCTTGCTGCTATGAGTTGCTGTTTCGAGTTTAGTCGTGTTTAGTAGGCAGTATCGTAGTTCTCCGATGGATAAGTTCAGGTTTGAAATTCTGGGGACCCCAACGGGCAGAAGAAACGGGTATATATCACAGTAAACCGAGCATCATAACGCGGGGTAAGATACGTTCAACGGGAATAAGTAGCACAAGAAAGCAGGGTTCAAGAGGGATCTTACTGGAGAATGGCCAGAGACGTCATATGCGTTGTGTTGCTTCAGTGGATAGTGACTGGCGAAGTAGCGAAACAGACATTCATCGTTGCTGAAGCATTAGATACTCCCGTTATTGGGCGATATGCTATTCACTTTAGGAAGGAAGCAGGTGACCCTAATCACATGACTGGAGCGGCTTCTTCTTCCATCCTGGCCATCGTTCTTCAACGTAACGACCGTCATCGCTTTGTTGGACGTAGATACCAGGTATTAATCAGTTCTCGACTATAATCTGTTTTATGGCGATTAGCTAACGAGAAACGCTACACTTTAGAAGATTCACAACCCAATGCTAGATGAAGGAACTTTCGAGGACAGTGAGGTTGTCGCGACAGCCACCCACCACACTTCCTCAGTTGCATTCTCATCCTGATGACAATAGTAGAGACAATTCTCAGACGTGACGGTTTATTGCGGGAGCGACAATTATGAAAAGCACTTTAAGAGCTGTGGCGACTGAGAAAGCCCAGGCCTGTGACGGGATCGGCCTAGTTCTCCTTTGCCTCTCAATCAACGCAGCGATAAAGACGAGATTTTCAGATACGTCAAGAGCAAGCAGGTATCGGAGACTGTCCGACAGTCTAAGGCGTTAGAGGAATGGCCTCCTCAATGGACTCGCACCTCATACCGGACTTCCGCCCGTGTTCGTCGAGAAGTACTCGGTTTAGAAGCGCTTAACTCCATACTCACGGTGCCTTGGTGTGGCGACTTGATACACGCAAGTCTAGATCATGGGGCACGTGTCGGAGAAAAAGCACTGACAGGGATAATCTGTTGCAATCAGTGTCGCGACGAATGAGAGGACTTGGCGAGATGCCACTCACATTACTATTCTTTTGCGCCATTCAAAGGTTATAATGCTTCGGCACGATCCAGCTTGGCTGCGCCGGCCCCTTTTTTCTTTTTTTTTCGGTTTTTATGGCCGTCTTCGTTGAACAAAGCACCGCTAGTACTTCCCATGCCCCATTTACTGCAGTGTGGTGACGGGGGGGCTACACCAGTACAGTACGTCAGTTAGAAATGAACGCTGTCCAATTGTGCAATAAACAATTTGTCACAACAGCAGCAACTGGTAAATGCCATGCATCGCATATAACCGCTCGAAAATGCTTCGAATATACGCTTTTAGTGGGCAGGAATGCTTATCTCATTGCAATCAGGCCCTATTTGCACGCCATCGCCCTGAACGAAACTGCCTGTCATAACGCCATTCCCCCACCGCCATGCGCGAGCAGCTGCCAAAATCAATAAAGTACCTGTGATCGCATCTCTCATCAAAATGCTGTCGGGGAATTTTACGCAAATATCGTTAACATGGGTGCGGTCGACTACGGCAACATCACGCTCATACCGCAGGGCACGGCGTATGGCCTACTCATCGGCCTCGCCGTGCTCTTCTGCGCTGTCATCTTGATCGCGGTCAAATTGCAAAAGGTCTACCTTGAGGAGGATTCGGGCAAATCGGAAATGTTCATGGTTGCCAATCGTACAGTGGGAACTGGTTTAACGGCGTCGGCGGTGTTTTCGTCGTGGATGTGGATTAACGAAACCGTAAATTCGGCTCTTAATTGCTATCGGTTTGGCCTTTCTGCCCCAATGGTATTTCCTTTCTCCGAGACTCATGAGTATAGCATATGCTGATGATTGCATAGTGGTATGGATCAGCTCTCTGCTTCCAAATCGCTTTGATGGCCGTAATGGGCGTTCTGTCCAAGATCCGCGTACCCTACGCACACACTTCGCTCGAAATTGTACGCATGCGGTACGGTCATATAGGTCATATTGCTTTTATATGTTTGAACCTGATTCAGAACATTTTTGGATGTTCCAGCATGATCCTGACCGGCTCGCAATTGATCCATGGCATTTCGGGAATGCACTTTGCGGCGGCAACTATTCTCGTGCCGTTGGGAGGTTAGCGTCATTTACCATACCAGAAAGGACTGAGCGGAAGCTAATTGAGTAGTGGTGCTATATACGGCCGTTGGAGGTCTGAAAGCCACCTTCCTGACAGACTTTTTCCACACGGCTATCGCACTTGTCCTGATCCTCTGGTTCACCTTCGGTGTCCTCGTTCATGAACAGATTGGCGGACTGTACGGACTCTACGACAAAGTTATGGCTCTTGAAGATCGTGTGAGCGGCAATTATGCTGGCTCGCTTCTGACGATAAAATCTAAGGGTGGCATCATGTTCGGTCTTGATCTGGCATTCGGAAATCTTGCTCTTGTCGTCATGGTATGCCACTTTTTCTTAATTTCATACTAACTAGTTGCTAATCCTCGCAGGACACCGCATTCTGGCAAAAATCCTTTGCAACTGAAGTCAAGGCTACAGTCCCCGGATACAACTTGGCAGCACTGTGCATCTTCGGCGTCCCCTGGGCCTTGGGCACTGTTATCGGCCTATCTTGCCGTGTCATTCATACTCTCCCCGTCTTCCCGACCTATCCCAATCCGTTTACGCAAGACCAAGTACTCACTGGCTTCGTGATGCCCTACACCATCAAAGCTCTACTGGGCAGTGGTGGTGTGGTGGGTTTTTTCTTGCTGATGTTCATGGCCTTGACCAGTACTGTTTCCTCGTCGATGATTGCGGTCAGCAGTATTCTCTCCTTCGACGTGTACAAGACATACATTAATCCAAAGGCCAACGATAAGCGAGTGGTTAGCATTAGCCATCTGGCCGTGTGCTTCCACGGCGTCTTTATCGCCGGCTTCTCCCTCGCGCTTAACTACGGCGGTGCCAACATGAACTGGATTAATTACTTTGTCCCAATGTTGACATGTCCTGGCATTATGCCCCTCATCTTCACGCTGACTTGGTCTCGCCAGACACGGCTTGCCGCAGTGGTTGCTCCACTTCTAGGTATGGGTTCGGGGATAGCAGTCTGGCTAGGAGCGACGTACTCGATGTACGGAGTTCTCAACATGGATACCACGCAAGAACAAGCTCCGGCTATCTACGGTGCTATAACCGCGCTGTTCTCTCCAGCACTCTACTCCGTCCTCATCTCATTCTACAAGCCTTACGTCTTTGACTGGCGCAATTTCCTCCGCATCGAACTCGCCGACGAGCAACCCATTTCTCCTCCATCCTCGTCCCCCAACGAAACCGAATCAGAGCAGGAGACCTCTGAAAGTGACAAGAAGCAACCTACGGCATCAACAACACCCACCACAGACCTCGACAACGTCTCATCCCCCTTCGACGCCGAAACCCTCCGCCACTTGCATCGCTGGTACCGCATCGCATGGATCACGTTTATCAGCATCCTGCTGCTAACATGGGTGCTATGGCCGCTGCCGCTGTACCGCAACTGGATCTTCAACAAGCCGTTCTTTGCGGGGTGGGTAACTGTTGCGATTATCTGGCAGTTTGTTGCATTCGCGGGGGTTGTGGTTTTCCCCTTGTATGATGGGCGGCATGCTATTACGAAGGGATTTCGGGGTTTGAGGGGGAGTATTCAGTCTGCTTTAAGGAAATAAAATGCTTCTAGGGGTTGTGTATAGATTAATGTTTTTATTAGAGCGTGTCATCTTCGAAAATGATATGGAATAGATGATCTGCACATATTCTGCACTTTACAGATCATAATTCCACAAAATCATCTAAAAATGTCTATCTATAATATACAGTGGAGGTTTTCATTTATTCACTCCCAAAAAAATAAGCGCCAACGCCCAGATGCATATAACACAACACGATGGTATCAATCAACTCTCACCAAACCCCCTCTCCACCGCCCCCAGAATCTCATCCCTCATACCCTGCATCGCCTCAAACGCAATCGAATAATTTCCCAAGCACCTCACGACAAGCCTCAGGTTCTGCTGCAACTCGTTCATGAATCCGTTCAATGGCGGACTTCCGCCACTTGCACTTGTGCTTGTGCTTGAACCATCAATTGCACCGCTACCACCACCGCTGCTATTATATTTGTTGAAAGCTCTCGCCTTGAAACATAGCATCAACAACGCATACCCGGACTGCATGGCACAGCACGCAAATGTCGGCATTGTGCGCGGTATCTCGACACGCGAGTTCCATGATAGATACGGTGGTATCGTCCATGGAATCTCATTGGTTGGGTTCGGGTAGGGTAGGTTATCTAGTAATGAGACGATGCTTAGTGCAGCGTGCAGGCAGACCTTTGAAGAGGCGTGCGAGGAAAAGGGGAATTTGATCGATGGTATGGAAGAGACTGAGCTCGAGCTTGAGGTTGAGTTCTCAGGGGATGGGATTGAGGAGATGGATGGGATAGTCATGCGGCAGCAGGATGGTGTTATTGATGCTGGTGCTAGTGCTGACGCTGACGCTGGGCCTGATCCTCGGAGCGGTTCGAGATCGCAGTGGCGGCGGCGGAAGATGGGGATGTCTTTGAAGGCGTTGAAGCGGTGGGTTTTTATCCGTGCACTTTTGCCTATCTGTCAGCCTTTTTCTTTCATATTCATTGGACGAGAAAAGTACCTCTGCAGCTTGATCTCTGCTATATACCCCATAGCTTTTGACGCTGCTACCTCGGGCGAATCCAACCCCACGACCGGTGTCTGCGGCATCGACGATGACGACGAAGCTTTGCAAAGAAGAAGTATTGAGGTAATCTGGCTGTCGAGTTCTTGCATTCGTTGCGAGATCCAGGATGTGTTGTAGGAGTTTTTTGCTGCTTGGTCAAGGTCGTGTACGAAGGTTGTTGCTTCGAGGATTGTTTGCTGGGCTTCGATTAGGGATTTCCAGCCCTATGCTATTAGATATTGTACGTTGAAGGTGGGATATGGACGACTTACCTCTGGATATGGTGTCACGAAGCGCGGGTCGTGTACGTTGAAAACGGGTGGCTATGTATGTTAGTTCATGTCCAATCTTTTGATATGAGATAGACATACTACACTGCTGACAATAGCCCCTTGACATACAGCCATATACTAAATTATTGTCAGTAGCTTTGACACCACAGCACCACAAGGAAACATACTGTCATCCACCAAGCCCTGCGCTTCGCCTCCGCAAACTCATCCTCCTCAACTGTCTCGTGCAACGAAATACTCATCGCAGTCGTCAATGCCTGTCCAGCCCGGTTCCGCATCTTATTGATATTTCCCCGCTGCGCATACTCATACACGCTCAGCAGAAGTAATGCCAATACACTCTCCAAACACACTGGTACGAACGGATGAAATGGATCGCGGTCGAGTTGCGGTACACCCTCTGACAGAGCACTTGACGGGTCGCTGGATGAAGCCACGAGCTCTGAGTCGACCTCTACAGCTTCGAGAGCGGCCTGTGCAAATGAATGTGCTGTGTCTCGTCTGAGTTTTACGTACTCAGGACGCGAGGGGTCTTTCTCGTCGGGATGCGGTATGAGAACTAGTAGGGCTGCGATGGCGAGGCTCAGTGGACTGGATGGGTGGAACGTCGATTTCTCGCGCAGTGGACGGTTATACACGGGAAGACGTTCAGGTGGTGGAAGCATGGGATAGTATGGGTGGATGAAGATGTAGTACGCGTCGAGACTAAATCGTCAGCATTACCATCAGACTAGCGGGTATCCCGACATACATATCCCCATAACTCCCATATACCTGTACCAGATCCGCCATCGGAAAATGCACATTTGCATCAGGTAGATCAGTACCACCCTGCTCCCCAGCGAATATCGAATCGAATATCGACTCAATCTCCGCGATGGGCATCTCAACATTTCTCAATCCCGCCCCAGGCTCACTCAAATCCATGAGCTGATGGAACCAATCTGCATCATCAGACCCAATCCCAGAACTGAAGCCAGATCCAGACAGAGACGTCGTCTGCTCAACATTCGCCTCAAATGACGACGACTGCTGACTTCTTCTCTCTTCCGTATCCGTCGTATGTGTATCCGACCTGTCATTCTCCTGTACGGTTGGATCGGCGCCTGGCACTGTCGCTACTACCGGAATCGACACAGGTTCCCTTCTTCGCTTGCGATTCTGGCAATTTCGCGGCCCGCCACGCCGACTGGGAACATAAAAGCAACTCGCATTCTTACCGACGCAGTTCGTGCATGGGTTCTGGCCGTCGCAACGTATTCTTAATGTGCGACTGTTATGGGTTAATTTGTCAACTTGCTTGGCTGGGCCGGCCCAGTATAGGGTTGATGAGGGGCGTACCAGGATAGACAAGCTACCTTGACAGGCGGTTTGCTGAACTTCCGGTGCGCAGGACGGGAATCTACAGTGGCCAAGGGTTCCATATTGGATTTATGACAATTGAAAGAAGAAGAAAACAATTGGAATAATTCTGGAAACAAAGAAGGTGGCGCGATGAAAATAGCAAATCCCGGGGGCAAATCCCGGTATCACCATCTACGGAGTATTGCATCATTCCGAATTGGGCAGTTCGCGACTGTACTATGTTAACTTCTGTAGCTCGGTTCTACTGTATATGTTCTTTGTGGAAGACTAGAGTCTTTCTCATTCTGTTTTTGGTCTGAGTTGGTGTTGCTTTTTCCTTTCTGGGCAGCCTGCATATCACATTGCAACGCCGCCCTCCGCAGCGCACAGCGAAATGGTAGTATAGGTGATAGATTTTAAGGGCAAAACCTATTCCCCTCTAGACGATAGATGCCATTTCAACCTCAAACAGTCCATCCTAGATCTACAATTTCCGACAGGACCTCCCCCACACAAACCATGCGTTCTTCTTCAGGTACTCCACATCCATATCTACAATCCGAATTGAATGCAGATCATCGCATTGCACATATTCTTCCTCGTTCATCAATGTCTTTGTCTGCGCTGTTGGGTAAATTCCGTCGGTTCTTCGTATTCGTACACTGCGAGAAACCGTCCGTTAGACACGAGGCTCCCATCTGCAATCCCCAAGGCCTGCAGATCCAACCCCTCAGGAGCAGCAACCCACGCATGGGGCACCCCATGCGCGATGGTAACCATGCATCCCGGTGGAATCACGTATATTTCACCCTTTATTTCCGCTACCGCGATGCCATTGAGGATGATGAGTTTCTCGACGACGTAGCGTAAACCCGGGCCGTCTGCACGGAGACTCATGTGTACATGACGCGGCATGCGACAGGTCGTGTCGAATTGGAAGAGGCCATTGGGCCCGGAAAAGGATATGCAGGAGCTCTCGTGGCCATGGCCCGGGCTAAGGACCTGGAGGGTGCCTGGTAAACCGAGTTCGGGCGAGCAGGCGGGCTTGGTCAGAGAACCTTCACCGTGGACAATGCGCGTGCCATTAGGAAGTGTGAAGCCGAATTCGAATGACATTGTAACCATGAATGTCTTTTACGCAAGACACTATATTGATTACAAGGAGGATAGGCGCACATATATACGGCATGCGAGCTGTCCTTTGCACCGACACATATTAGCCGACAGTCATTTCTACTTATAGCCACGGCTATATCTAGTGCAAAGGAGCCATGGATAAGGGATGCTTGTCTTTAATCTTCAGATTATTTCTTTCCATAGGAAAGGGCAATCACCCGGATGCGTGGTCATCTTCAAAAATAAGCCTCTGCATCATACTTTGTGGTCAGGGTTATAACGCATTTGCTATGTATAAATTGCTACTCTGTCTACAAGTGACAATCTGGAATATCGGTCGAATCATCAATCTCCTTATTGAGAAGCCATCCTCGATGGTCGAGTAGTACACATAAAAACAGTTGACAGACCATCTATATTCCCACCAGTGGTGCAAGCCTGCTCAGCAACATAAGTAGTATGGTATGACAAGCCCAAAGATATTGATGCACTTTTTGATCATGCATTCTGGCTGTTAGCCTGTAAACTGTCCATCCGGCTGCTATTGTCTAATCTCAATCTGGCTAGTCTAGAGCCTTTCCAACGGTGGCCGCAGCCTTCGAAGTGAACCATCCCCACGATTACATGTATCTCGCGGTTATATATATATATATAACCGAGCTCAGGGCATTCCTTGATGCGAGTTATATTACCACTCACAGAATAATGTTACAGCTTGGCACTAGCATTCAAGTTCTGCACCAAATTTACTCGTTGTAGTGCGTTGGGATCATCTAGTCCCTTCATAATAGCATTTGTTGGCTTCTCGCCACCCTGGAGACTTCGCCATCGCCACCGTTGTAACATCTCTTTCCCAACGGCACTCTTGGCACCACCTTCGATGCGATCAGCGACGAAGCTTCCTAGCACCGGAAGAAACTTGAATGCATGGCCGCTTCCTCCCGTGGCTATCATAACACCGGCCTTTCCTGGCACCGCGTCCACCACAAACTGGTTATCAAACGAGTCAGTGTACCAACACAGCCGGGTCCCCGTGACATGTAGCCCATTCTCTCGCAGCTCTGGGAGATAAGTATCCAGAAACGTGCGAATAACTTGCATTGATTTTTCAGGGAGGCCCGTGGTAGTTTCCGGTGCAGTCCATCGGGTAATAGGCACGCTGCGGACTGCACCGTTAGACTGCACCTGCGGATTCGTATACTTTGTTCCGCGATATCCAAGCTTCATCACGCCCTTTTCGTCAATGGGGAAACCGTAGAGGTTCCCGTTTGCTCCCGCGCGGACTTTATATTGCCACACGGGGAAGTTCTCGGGTGAGAAGCGCTCTCGGAGTTGCGGGTTGTTCGATGGGATTTGGATTGTCGCGACTGATCCTGCTGTGGTTTCGCAGAGACCGTCGAGTTCGGGGAGGATGCTGGGAGACCAGCCGCCGCAGGCGATGATAGTCAAGACAGCTTTGTGGATTGCGCCGTTGGATGTGACTATTCCCTGGACGGTTCCATTGGGTTCATAGAAGCGCTCAAAGAGCCCTTTTTGTTTATCGAGGACAAACTTGACCCCGAGTTCTTGTGCTAGATGCAAGGCATATCGACATGCCTTGTCGGCATATACAAACCCACCCACAGCATCAAAGTAACTCTGGTATCCTTCCCCATCTTTCGACAAATGGAATGGATCTACTGCATGTCCACGTCCATCCGATTTGGCTCTTTCCACTTCCTTGGCGTCATGGAAAAGGTACTGTGTATGGCCCAGCCCGGCCTTGGTGAGATTCACGATTGAGCGATGCTCGAATGGATTGGGTCCTTCATCACCAATGTGGTAGTTCCCACAGTTCACGTAGATGCGATCGTTTGTGGTCAATCCCGGTGGTAGCTTTTGGCCTTGGGCCAGGGAGTCATTCCACTTGTTCCATTGCTGGATCGCATTGAGTGTTAGATTCTGGTACCAGGTTTCATCGCCGTATGCAGCGCGGATAATTTTATTGCAGTCTGTCGCTTGTCAATTATCCATCAAGACATCAAAGAGCATGCGACTTACCAGCTGATGCAGCATCGCACCCATTCTCAAAGTCATAAAGAGTCTCGTGGTACGGCTGCTTGTCGAAAACAGTCACATTGCTGAACCCTCGCTGCGCTAGATGAATTGCGCTGCTGAGACCGAAAACACCTGCTCCGACAATAACAATCGACGAGTCCTTTTGCGTCAGAGTATCGCTAGCCATGTTGTAGTTGCGTCTCGATTCTGTTCCTCTGATTCTTTATAACGAGGTTAAACCGCGATCGATACCCCGGCGGGCTCTATATTTTTATATCTTATCATCCAGCTAATATCAGAAGCAAATAAACGCTCGCCACATCTTTCCTCTGTTCTGAGTAGTTGAGATTTTCAAAAGTCCGAATGCATTGTGAGGGGTATCACATCACACCTTATCTGCATTCGGAACCAACCGCCACTCTTTCTGACGTGCGATAGACCGTGGATGAGATAGCTAGAACCGATGTTCAGCAACGGGGGGTTGGTAGCGCTTCTTTTCGTGGTTATCATGAAGGTCAGTGCAACTGAGGGTGATATTGGGTTGGAGGGTGCTGTGTACTCGTATGTATGTACAAAGTTGGGGGTATATAGGGAGGCATGCCACCTCTCGATGAATATAGATAGAATGTAGGAATATCATATTCGAAATGGCCAAAGCAGATACCAAACAACAACCGATCCTCGTGACAGAGGAACCCGGCGTCAATGCCGGTGATTCCATCACAATCGACCCATCAATCGAAAAATCCATTCTCCGGAAACTAGACTTCAAGTATGTGACTGCTTCATTTTCCAAGCATATCAGACAAATGAAAATCATTGACACGTTTCAGGCTACTACCGGTCGTCTCGTTCATGTATTTCTTCAACTCCCTTGACCGAAGCAATCTAGGAAACGCAAAAACAGACGGTCTAGATACAGACTTGCATCTTCGCGGAAACCAGTATAGCATCATTCTTGCGGTTTTCAATGTCACGTTTTGTCTTTTTGATCTTCCGTCAAACCTCCTGCTTAAGAGGTATAGTGGGAAGATCATGCTTCCGGGGATGATGTTGGGATGGTATGTTAAACATAAGCCTGAGCTCTTATAGATCCGTCCGGTAACAAAACAGGGGATCAATCACATTAATCCAATGCGCTGTCCATAACTTTGCCGGCCTCCTGATCTGTCGGCTCATGATGGGTTGTTTCGAAGCTGGATTCATGGGTGAGCCATCTAACCTGTATCTGCACACCCACAGATCAGCAACTAACATCAACAATCACAAGCGGGAACAATCTTCTACCTAACCCAATTCTATAAACGCAACGAGATCGCCTTCCGCCTCTCCATTTTCTACGGCACCGTAACCATCGCCGGTGCTTTCTCCGGCCTCATCTCCTTCGGCGTCTTCCAACTAAAATACAACCACCTGCACGGCTGGCAATACCTCTTCCTCATCGAAGGTGGGTGCACACTTCTCGTCGCCTCGTTTGCGATATGGCACCTCCCAAAAAGCGGCTCACATTGTCACTGGTTTAATGAACTCGAAGCACGGACTGCGCAGCTGAGATTGTTGCAGGATGGGTCTGTACGGACGGGGGATAAGTTGAATATCCGTGATGCGCTGTCTGCGCTGCTGGACTGGCGGATTTTGGTCTGGGCTGTGGCTTGTTTTTGTTATGGGATTGGGCAGTCGTCTGTTAGTAATTTTCTGCCGCAGATGGTTGCGTTGTTGGGGTTTTCGACTGTTAAGACGAATCTGTATACGGTTGCGCCTTATGCCGTGGGAACGGTTGTGCTGTGGTTGCTATGTTGGTCGTCTGACCGTTTCCGGGAACGGTCGTGTCATCTCGCCGGCTCGTTGATGATAACTTTCGTCGGGTACATTATTCTCATCGCCATTGACGCGGAAAAGCACCAAGCAGTGGCGTATTTTGGGTGCTTTTTGCTATGCTGCGGTGCGTTTGCGCCGACTGCGCTGTTTCACAGTTGGCATACGAATAACGTACCCGTTGAGAGTTCACGAGCAGCGATTGTGGGGTTGATGGCTGGGTCTGCGAATTGCGCTGGTATCCCCTCGAGTTTCGCATTCGATGATCGCACAGCACCGAAATACTTGCCCGCGTTGGTCGTTAACTGCATCTTCCTTGTGACCGGCGTGGTTGTGATTCTGGGTCTCGGGATGTGGTTTCGGTACGATAATCATCGGAGAAATAAACTGCAGGGGCTTCGACTTACAGCTGCGGACGTCCCGACGGAGAGCCTTGTGGAGGGATGGAAGGATCCTAGTTGGAGGTGGACTGTTTAGGGCCGGGCAGTTGTGTTTCAGGTTGTGTTTTGGGTAAGTTGGTTGCGCATCATATTATCAATTTAATTCACGGAGTTCGTTATTGCCAATAATTTATTCAATTCCGCCACAACCCTATTGATTCGAGGCGTTTTCTCTTGAGGAAACCTTTTTTTCCTTATCAAGGTAGTCCAGATAGTTATATATACAAGTTCAGAAGGGTATAGATATTGAGAGTCGTTGCATGAAAGGAAAACAAAGGTGGAAAGAGGGAGTAAGAAGTCACAGGAAAGGAAAATGAGAAGGGAATGGCAATGATGTCAATATCATGACCAAGGGAAGGACGGAGACATTAAGAAATATGTATTGTGAAATATACAGAGAAGGGGTATGAAGAGAACGTAACCGCGTCGGCGTAAAATCCAAAAATGACATACCAGTATCCCAGCCATAAAATGCAAGGCGGTGATAATGAATGAAGGCAGCTCATCTTCCCCACATCCGGGATGAAGGCTCGTGAAGTCCATCTTGATGTTGATGCTCCATGGAATCCTTGCTAGAATGGTCGCTAGTAGCGCCCGATGGGTATGCTGGTTCCGAGGTAACCTCGATCGTAGTCTGCTGGTACACCTTGCCAATGGGGGTCAATTCCATGCCTTGGGGCTGCACGATGTTGTCGGTCGACCCATCGCGGACAGTGTGATCTGGATCTTCGTGGTATATCCGAGTGCCCATTTGGCTGGCATCGAGGCGCTTGGGGTCGGCAGTAATGGTCGTCAAGTGGTTTTCCGTCTTGCGGCCCTTGCTGCTTGCGAACTTGCCGTAACTGCGGTCGTGGCTGGGTTCGGATTCGATGATCAGGTTGCGACGAGTCAGGGTGTACAGGAGGACATCAACAAAACCAGAGCTGGTGATCATAGCACCAGCAACACAGAAGTAGACCACGTTCGGTGTGGTACCTTGCGCCGTGGCCATACGTCCGGCGGCCAGTGGAAGAGACAGGACGATATACGCAATCGGGTAGATAACCATGTATCCGATAACGCGACGCAGGCGCTTCAGACTCTCCGTGTGGCTGCTTCCCAAGATAGCTGACTGGGCGATTCTTCGGCGGAGCTGGAACCACATAATGGCGTAGAGGACAACGGTACCGAATTCAGCAAGGAAAATCCAGGTATAATGTGTTGCTAGACGCATATTTTCGTATTTTTCACTGATCCAGCACTAAAATTCGGTTAGTCTCGAAGAACTGAAGGGGAAAAGAGCGCAAACACTCACCCAAGCACCCGACGGAATCAGAACATATCGGCCATGAACGGCCAATGGAACGATAACCAGAATAGCAATAAAGGCCCAAATACCGACGACTCCTGTCACGAAAACACGGTGACTCAATTTCCGGCCCATGGCCACGAGAAGAAAGGTGTGGATAGCGATGGCAAGCACGAAAAGACCACTTGCCGGGTCTCCAATTTGCAGCCAGAGACCCTGCAAAAAACATGCTGCCGTATCCGCTTCGATCTTGTCCTCTGCGATCCATTTTATACAAATCAAGAAGGCCAAGGACTGCTGAAGATCGGCCAAGACAAGGTTGTAGATAAGAACGATATACTGATTGTAGCCGATGTACCGAGCGTAATTGGAGCGCCAGAACAGCATTCGATAAGTGACGAACCCAATGAGGATGATGGACGCTAAGAAGGATAGAATGGCCATCACCGAGACGGCGATGAGGCCCTGATGATGACTGTAAGGAAGTGGGTCGATATCCATGACGGGCTCCCCTTCCTTAGTGAAGGCGCGGCGTCGTAGCATGTCACCGTGGGCGCTGAGGTCGTTGATGCCGCTGTCGCCAAGCGACATCAGCAATACCTTTGCAAGACTCATCGTGAACTATCTTGTACCGATAACACCTTAAACACTCTGATCATCCTCCGGCTGGACGAACTGGGGTCGACGGGAATTAAAGCGGGGAGGGGAAAGAGCGACTGGGAGAAGATAAGGGATTCTCCGGGATGTATAGATATGAAGCCGACGCCCAGACGATGATGGGATAGATCACTTTTCTTTTTCGACTTTTTTTTTGCCCAGGCCGGGGAAGTCACCGGATCTTATTCTGATCCAGCCTGCGATCCAAGCCTATCGAAGAACTGGAGAAAGCCTGTTCCTCAGGGGAATTGTCAGTGGCACTGACTCGAAAAGGTTCACACAAGAGGCAGTTATGTCCAGCTGCCAGGTAAAAAAGAGAAATTAGGAGGAAGACCCAAAAAGAGGAACGGAAAGAATGAAAAAAGTAAAAAAAAGTAAATTCAAGGCGGAATAATCCCAAAGGAGAGGGGACGCTTAACCCTAAGACTTTTGTCCCTGTCCCTATGCAGCGGCGTTGTCGGAGACGCACTACCGACAACCCATGGTGGGCGACGTGGAGATAGTCTGCAGTTGGTATAGATTGTCTTCTGCTATGCATTGGCTGCGGCGAATGATGCATTCGTGCGCAGACCACTCGTATCCACCGGATATTAACTCGAGTTGCCGTCCCAAAGGCTGTGAAATCTTCTTCTCCACACTGGGGCCACAGTGGATTATTGTCAAGAGTCCAAGACAGGGGCTCCGAGCCATGGTTCAGTGGCCACCGAAACTTATTCTTCCACGGAAACACAGCCGAAAGTGAGATGGGGAGATATGAGGGGAGAGGGGGAGCAGTGGGTAGCATGTTACTAGTGCGGAGGTGTATTCCGTATCAAAATCAAATACTATAGGAGACCCTGTCCATATGGACGCTGTATCTGCATGTAACTCCTCATATGTATCCTTATTCTGCTCTCTAACACTCCCTGAATAATACATCAACAGAGACTTGACCCTGACTGGAGCTGAAAAGAATAACTTCAGAGCACAGACATGATGCTGGATTGTCTCCGCTGCAAGAGATTGACAAGTCGAGTTTCATTTCTATATTGGCCACAGGGGAGGCAATCTTCCAGAAACGCCAGACCTGAATACAAGCTCAGCGCACCACCGAGACAGTCGTGAAGAACAGTGCGAGGCTTGCAGCTGCACGAAGTAGATCCCAGAGAGACTATGTGTGTCGATCGCAAACAAAGTCATTGATTATACAGTATGTATTTTTCTTTCATCATGAATTGCCCGTTTCAATCCCACCGGTATGGTGTGAGGGGTAATTAAAAAAAGAAAAAACGAACACACGGAGAGAGAGATAACGAGTCCAACCATACGGTAAACAGCCCATTCGAAGCCGCGCGCGGAAACACCAAGTGGAGGCCCAAGACCGAACAAGATTCTGTAGGTGTTTTTTCTGGCTTCTGTATGGCAGGGGGTGGGGAAATTCTGAATAATCACGCGTGGTCGAGGCAACCAAAGGGATTTAATTCCAGAAAGGCCCAATGGCCCACACAGTCGATCGAAGGAATAATAGAGCTGCCATTCAAATCGTTTTGGTGTGTGCTCTATTATGGGGGTATCCGAACTATCTCGCACATAACACATGGAGACTCCGTAAGGTCTTCGTACCTCCGTACCGAGGAAGTATTTGTTGCACCGTGTATTCCGGGATTTTCTAATATTATCCCGAACAGCTATGCTAGAGCAATCCCGGAATGCTTCCTCTGCCAATCGTCACTGTGGACAGTGAACCGAAGAAGGGGGAAGGGGGAAGGAATTAAACGGGAACAAGCTTTTTCCAGCTCGATTGTCGGCATATGGTATGACTTCTTGGCCGTGCATTTTCTTCTCCCGACCACGGTTCAGCAGCCGAGAAGGTTGAGTCGGATATGAGCCGACCAGATGGTTGTCAGATTCAAAGGTACCAGAGTTGACTACACCGGGTCTCTAATCGTGCATATACGGAGCACGTATTAATTGCAGCCAATACCCCAGGGTCGAGAGTATATTAACGGCAATTTTCGTGGAAGTCGTAGAATCCTATGGCTGTAACTCCGAGTACAGAGTACGGAGTATCTGTCAGAGTACTGCACTCTGCTGTTGCCATTACGCAACCCGATAAAAAAAGAAAAGGAAAAAACGCGTTTCCCCTAGGCTGGTAGACTGGGTCTGGTTGGACCGTACCATCGTCAACCCCCGGTCACGACTCAGGGGACAGCCACAGCGGCCAAATGAGGGACGGCATTGGTTGAAGATCTGCGCCATAACAGATACAAGGTTAGCTGGATAAACTCGGCTGTCAAAGCCAATGCAGAGCATCACAGGAACATCCGTTGCTCGTACCTTGTAGAGTAAGAGACTGATTCCGTAACAGGTAACACCCTTGCCCACAGAAACGTCGGTTTCTCCTTGCCGGAGTGCAACGGTTCTCGGAATGCAAGCGAACCCAGAGGGTGTGGGATCAACACTATCCAAGAGAGCCGACTGGACGCCGTCTAGACTCTAAAAGTCAGCGATTTAAGAGCGTGCACTAGTGGTGGTCATAGCAGGAGGTCCGAGGCCAAGGCATCTTCACGTGAATATACCGGGGTGTTTGTGATATAACATTTAGAGAAACGTTAACCCAATAACGGCCGGATGGTGTAGTTGGTTATCACGTATCGTTAACAGTTCAATAGCTGGTTCCGATAAGGTCCTGGGATCGAGCCCCAGTCTGGTCACTATTTTTCGCTCCTTTTTTTTTTTTCCCTTTTTTTGGTCTCCTACCATCAAATCACTCTCTTTTTCTTATCTCTATCTACTCTATACCATGCTCGATATCTGCTAATTTCCCCCCTACCTGGAATGTCTTCCGTGTCATACTGTCATCCATACAAACACCGCCGGATAATGTCCCGTTCTCCGGGCCCCATTATTGATCCCCCCTGGAACCACCAACCGAGTCCCGCTCGAAATTCTCCTTAAGCGAGTCGTGTCTGAAAGCATTGTTCAGGATGCGTGTATTCTGGCTTCTGTCAACAAGCAAACTGACTGACTGTTGAAGATCCTGATCCTACATTCCCATGATCTTCTCCGGTCCACTGCGGATTACGGAGTACATGTGTCCCCTCGAAAGCGCATCGTGTGCAATTGCCGTTCCTGCACCCGTGTAGTAATCCTGACAAATTCAACTCTATTGCTAACTAGCTGGCTAGGCGAACTCTGAAAAAAAGATACGCGATATGCGAATAAAGCATATGTATTACGTTAACCATTGCCAGTTTGGATTGAGTGCATCCCAAGATCGCTGGTTCGTCTTGCCATTGTCAATCGGATGCATTCCTTCGACAAGTACACCATCGTCATCGCCATTGTCACCATTGTCTAATCTCCTCGTTATACTTCATTAGCCAGATTAGTAGATCAGTTCCGGGTTAGTTCGGCAGCTCTGTCGGCAATCAATTGGCTGTCGATTATCGGTAGGCCCCGGGGGTTTCTCAAACTTTTGACTTCAGGACGTCATAAGCCACACACTGGATAAGCATTGTTTGATTGCCTCGCGATGAACTGTATCATTGGCATTGCTTGTTCTGAGATTAAACAGCGCAATCCATAATGCCGGGTCTATTTTCTTGGAAATTCTTGGTATTACTCTACTGAGTATACAATCCGACTAGGAACCGTCACTCCGGTTTTTTGGAGAACGGTTGCAAGCTCGTACGGACGTATACGATTCATGGGGAACTGCATACTCCGGAGTAATCCGTATGGAGCATGCATACAATAGCCCCTGAAACTGAGGCATTTCCCTGGGCTTCGGTGATGATTGCTGCGAACGTCTTGCCAGCGTGGCCCGTGCCTAGTAAGCTATGTTATACCAAGAAACCAAGATTCCATTGACCACGAGAAACACGTTGAATGCTACTGCATGTGTCCAGAATGCTCGTTCCCCTACAGGGCTCGTGATGATCCACGACAAGGATTGAATCCTTTCTGCGGAGGCCTCGTGTTCGGCAAGGTTGCTTTTTCGTTTGTCTTGTCTCTGCACGTTCCGTCTGGGCTACAGGGCTGCTAGTCGTGGAGATGAAGAAAAAGAAAAAGCTCCCGTGATAACGCATTCTGGACATAGCTTGAATAAAGTCAAATCTTCTCTCCATCTTGACTCTTGACGTTGATAGGCCATTGTTTGCAAAAACTCAGGAATACACCGGCAGACCTTCGGAAGCGATAACCGATAAATGAGATCAATCTCACAGCTCCCTACTACGTATGGAATACGGAATTCTCTAGACGCAGAGATTTACGTTTGCTTGTTCGCAAGCTCCAACAAATCCTCTTTCTGAGTTCAAACGTCCAATTGCCGTCTGGATATAGATCCTGGTCACTGTCTCAGGAGATCTCGGGATCTGGGTCAGATCATCATCTGGTTCGGTGCTTGCCGCCAACATGCAGATGTGGCTTTTTCTTTTCGTATCTTGATCTACTTCGGGTTTAAAGTCAATTTACAAATCATACTTTGGTATACATAGCACTTGTCTATGGTGCGTACTTGTTGCGTGCCTGACCGTTCCACGGAAACCCTCGACCTGTTCCCGTGCATGAAAATTTTATCGGTACTTTCCATACCCACGCTACTAAAGTATGAACCACTGACCGAAAAGCACGGGTGAACTTTAATCTGAAACGCGGTGACGATGTGCGAAATGAGATCTCTGCGTACTTCGTATTCCCCATTTTATCATATCATTTTTGCCTTTCAGCTCTTCTCCAAAATGCAGATTCATGCTCCGCATACACTAATTTACTAATGAACTACCGATGATATATATGAATACACATAGCTCCTGCAGAAAGCTTGGCGCCCCTTTTTGGCACTCGCGGCGGAGATTGCGGAAATAGCGGTGATGTTATCCGCTGCGCTTATAAGTATGTATACAGAAGAGAAGAGAAGACGCTTATGCAGCATCACCCGAATAAGCTCACACCGTTCTGCATATTTAGGCAGCCATATGCACGGTGGTCATAGTGTTCTCGCCTCTGTCATGTCTTACGATTGATCAGTCACGACAACGGAGTACACCGTACTCCGTGAGTACATATGGAGTACTTTGTACAAGTAGAGCTGCAGATTCGTCTCTTACCCCTTCAGGAAGGTGTTCACAAGCTACGCCACCGTAGCTGGACCAACTAGATGGTGTGAGTTTGTTGACAAATTTCGCTAGATGTGTATCATTGTACTTTGATAGACTATACCGCTCCAGGGAATTCTTGGACAGTGTACTCTGTGCTCCGTGCTCTGAAAATCATGGAGATAGATCATGGGGATACGTGGTGGATGGCTTGTGCTGGTGGCTCTTGCTGGAAATGGTATCTGCATGCGTTGGAAATCTTGAGATTCATGACTTGGATTCGAGTGATCAACGGACTCGGTTATCCAGTTTAGACCGTTTGTAGACGAGTCATTATAGATATATGATATTCTATCACTGAGTCAGATACAGTAGCTGGTATAGTTGACGCAACCTGCACGCCCATGCAAACATCACCTCGCCATGCGCGTATATGTACAATCTAGATTCGGCACCATAATCCCACCATCCACCCGTTGCAGTAGCCTTGCCAGAAGCATTATATTCCCAAGCGCACTGCTCCAGCTCGGGACTGGCGAGCTCAATGCGTTGCGTGGTCCTCTGTCGTTTGCAGACGACGAGTTCACTCAATTGGAGTCTCGAAGTCATCCGAATTGTCGGCTTGATTTCTGCATTGTGCAACTAAATGGCGCTGTCTCTGAGCTGGGAATAGATTACCTAAATAGGTCGCCAGGGAGTAATACGAATAGATCAAGCGAGAAGGAGAGAGAGCATACCCTGGGAGTGTCCAAATAGCACATAACGATCTCTGGGTCCAGTCAATGCAGTAGCAAGATCACCCGCTGGTGGACGAATGTCCTGGGCCATTTTGTAAGGCGAATTCAAACATGCTCCCAATTATTTGATCTCTCATCCTCACTGTCGGTCCAAGTAAAAGTGGTTCCGCTCCTATCGGCAAGTGCGAGGATTATACCAGCTCTAAACAGGTCTGGAACGGATTATCCGTTAGCATAAGCGATTTTCTTTAGACTGATAAACAGGACTTACAATATACACCACACCACAAGCATCTCCCATGATGCTTAAATTGGATATCCAAACGACATTACACGCAGCTCGCACGCATCTCGTAGCGCAGTTCTCCAGAATCAGCGTGTTCCAAAAGTCTGTTGTAGGCCCTACATCGTCTACCCACTCACCTTCTAATCTTCAGGTTCTGGCTCACACGGTTGAACAAAATTCGCTAAATACAGCCACTACGCCTTTGACAGGCGCCACATACTGGCGTGTTACTGTCGCATTTGATTATATGTTCTCTGCAACTTATGCAGACAGAAGCTATGCGCCTGCGCTAGTTCTAAAAAATAGAGAACGATACCTGTCAGTGCACAATGTCAGCCACGTTGTTCCAGGCAGATGAGGTTTCGCTTGTGGAGGTACAGGTGGGTTCGACAATATTCAGTGTTCAATATCCAACCAGTAAGAATAATTCCAGAGTAAGGAATATCCAGGTCAATCCTGTCGCGCTTATTCTACACGCAGAGCAAGATGAATGGATGCATCTTTAAGCAGGAAGACCTCTAATCGCGACGTCACATGTCGTGGTCGCATACCAGATTACAACCTAAGGCATGCATCACAGATACAAGCATATACAGCAATTCATATATAGCGGAGGTATAGGACACGCGAGATTGTGCCTTGGGAAAAAACGACAATGATCAGAGACTTGTCCTCTTCACAATCCCAAACCCAAGTGAGCCTTCCTTCACCAACTTCGTTTCTCAAGGAATCCCAGCCCTACACTGTGTTGTCCCGAAGCACATTGGTCACGGTTTGAAGGTTTCCCCAGCACGTTTTGAATGTTTCCTCTATTCTCTGAGCCTTATGGACCATGTCCCTTCTTCGGTTCACCAATGTCCGCTATTAGCATCCTCGCCTCGTAAAGCAGCGCTTATATACTCAGCAAGAACAAGAATCTTCTCCTCCTCATACTGCCGTCCAATCAACTGCAACCCAACAGGCGCACCTTCATAATCTCGGACATCATCTGCCATAATAAGCACTTCGCTCAAACCCCAGTGATCAGGTAATGAAATGAATACTTACACCCCTCAGCCTCTACCCCATCAACACTCTCATCCACATGCGTAACTGGCAAAGTAACAGTTGAGTAATCCAACATATTCACAAAAGTCGTCGATCCCGGATGCACATGCTTCCCTGGCAGCGCAGCTGCCATAATAGTCGTCGGGCAAATGAGCGCATCAACCGGTCTTCCCGTTGTTGTTCGACTAGCGGTACTATTCCAGTAATCCATGTAAACTTTTTGCCAGCGACGTTTGGAGACGTTGAGGGCGAAGATCTCAGAGGCGTTTTTTGGGGTCTTGCTAGGGAGGTTGAGGATCCACGCCAGTTGGGGGACTGGGGTTTCGCCGGAGGCGGCTAGTTGGGTGTTTATGTCATGGCCGGCGTCGAGGGTGTAGGCGTCGTACTGTATTCAGGGTTAGCATGGTGGTTTTCCGCTTCTAGAGAATCTTGTGTTGTACCACGAGGGAACATCCTTCAGCGTGGGACGGGGGTTTCCAGTCAATAACCTGCATAATCAGTTTAACTCTCATGCAACATCCATACAAAAACATGGGGAATAACCTCGTGGCCAAGCGTAACCAGAACCTCCCTAACCAACCTAACAGCCCTCAAAATCGGCGGATGCGGTTTCATAATCCCATCATCCTCAAACATCCCAAACGCCATCTTCCCCTTCGCCTCCCCACAAAGCAACCCCTTAATCCTCTCCTCAACCTCTCCCCTCCACGGAATCGGCAAACTACCCGGATCATACACCCACGGCTCCATCCCCAACACACTTTTCATCGCAAGCCTAACCGCCCCAACACTCCCCGCCATAGGCCCAACAACAGAAGGCACTGTATTCTGCCCATCCATCGAATTCTCCGCTCCCTCATACGGGATCCTCCCCACAGAAGTCCGCAACCCATAGATCCCATTAAACGCAGCAGGAACTCGAATACTACCCCCGATATCCGTCCCAAAACCCAACGGCGAGCCCTTCAGCGCAAGCAACGCGCCCTCGCCGCCAGAACTACCACCGGACGATAAATGCCGGTTTCGAGGATTCCAGGTATACCCAATAATGTTGTTGGCTGTTTCGCCGGACATTAGGCCCGTGGGGACGCTGGTTTTGCAGTAGAGGACTGCGCCGAGGGAGCGGAGGAGGAGGACGAGTTCGCTTTCGGTGGTGGGGGGCTGGTCAATGTGGCTGATGTAACCCATTGTTGTTGAGGTGTTTTTGATGTTGAATTGGTCTTTTAGGCTGATGGGGAGACCATGGAGGGGGCCGGTTGGTTTCTGGTGGACTTTGAAATGGGCGTCGAGACGGTTTGCGTCTTCTAGGGCTGCTTCTGGGAAGAACTCGTGAAGACAATTGAGCTTTCAATTAGTTAGCCTTGATATATATCTCCAATGCAACCTGCGAAGCTTACATATTGATGCGCCAGCGCAGCCCGGTGACAAAACGCCTCAGTAACTTCCACCGCAGACCACTCTCCAGACGTCGTCTTCTGGATTATCACTGTTGCGTCACATTCCGTGATTTCAATTTCTCTTTGCTCTAAGAATTGATGCAGATACGGGCCGGTGATATCAGGCTGCTCGTCTGCGGTGGGGATTGAGTCCACAAGAAGTCGCCATTTTTGAGGAATTGATTCAATAATGGCGCAGCGTTTGGCTTCTGCTCGTTGCTGCCAGGGTTTCGTCATTTTGAAGGATCGCTTTTTGTGTGGAAATGGGTTTATCTGCCGTCTGACAGTTTAAGAAGGTCATAAAGTGGAGATCGATATGACAATTGCCGGCAATTATCCGATGCGGAAAAGTAATCTACTACATTCCTACTACTACACACGTCCGATGTGCAAGAATAATAGAGGAAGTAAAATACGGCTGTGGAATTGAAGAATCTACATACATCAAAGCAGCGCAGATAGCAGATATGTCTCGTCTCAATTCATAGATCATTTATTCCATTCCTCGTCAGTAGATTCGTTTCGTTATCGTAGTCAAACCCTCCACATGCAGATCCAAGAGCGGGCCAAAGATGGGTATCAATCATGGTTGTTGCTTCAAATTTTTCTTTTTTCTTATGCTGAAGGGTAAGGTCCATTCTGTTCAAGTTCATCTCCTCCGTGATCCACGTTCTCTATCTCGCCGACTTATGTGCGGCTCCTCTTCACCTTCGTCTTCTTCCTCGACAGGGGCAGGAGTACGTCGCTCGGTACGGCGCTTGGGCCGGCGTCGTCGGTTCGAACTTATATTACTTGCTGAATCATCTGGTGCAAGCGAAATGCCATCGTCTAGGAATTCATCATCTAGTCCGCTATCGAATCCGTTGCCCACTGCGGAAGGCGTGCCCATGCGAGCTTCGACGTAGGATCCACGACGGTTTTGGTTAGCGAGAGACAGACCGGCTCCTCGTTCCCGTAGCGTCTGTCGAACTGTCTCCGCCTTGCAGTGCAGAGCTTCAAACGCATCTTCGAGAGCTTCCATTCCAAGATAGATTTCACGTTCCACCTCAGCCAAGGCAGCAATTTCCATCTCCTCGTCTATAGTGATGGGTCCGCCAGACAATGCAGGGTTAGAAGTCATGTTGTACGGCTGACTGGCTGGTCTGTCCATACCAGGAGTCGGGCCCCGAGACGCACTGAAGGGCGTGTTTGAGCGACTTCCCCAACGTGGGGTAGAGCCTGAGACTGGCGGGATCGCATCTTCTGCGCCGCTCCGGAGGAAGCCATCAAAACGACCAGAAATCAAGATATCCCATTCATCGTCACTGATGGCGGACAGCGTTGCCAAAACATGGTGAATGCCTGGGTTGTTGAGCATATAAATAGCCGTCTCAGGGTCACGCGGAAGGGATGAAAGTCGATATAGTCGCTGAATGGCAGATGCAGATGAGATCAGGGCGTGCGGGCGCGAGCGAGATGGCCCGCCAACAGCACTGGGAGTCGGTGAGATAGACGAAATACCCAGGAGTGAACAGAAGAGCTGACGCTGCTCAGATCCCAGGTGTGTCAGCATAGCAAACGTCAATGTATCATCGTCCACAGCATCCGGTGCGCTAGTAGCTTGTCCTGCCTGCTCACCGAGCCACTTGTCGACGGCGAGCTTGGTCTTGCGAGACTGTCGAACATAGTGCTCACGATATTCCTCCGGGATGTCAATGTCCATCTTCTGCATGGGAATATGCTCTTCTCCTGAGGCTCCAGTATCGACGACAGACGGCGCCATCATAAATGGTGGCCACGTAGGGAGCTCCTTGCGACCCGAGACCAGCTCCAAAACTTCTCCCCAACTGACGCCCGGATGAGGCTCTGTCATATCTTCGTTTTCACACATCAAGCAATTGCACGATTCACACGAAATATCACGGGCAAAAACGGCCTCCAGACGGTCCAGCAAGCGACGAGCGACCGATCGATATCCAGTCGCCACAGCAAGCGATCCATTCTTTGTCATGACATTCTGGTACTCATCCAAGAGGCTTCCAAACGGCTCAAAAATCCTGCGTGCTGCAATGTGCGGTTGGTACGATGGAGGGGGTGCGATATCCCGGTAGTGCGATCCCAGTAGGAGGGTTTTGTGAGTGTGACGATCCAATCCACCGTTCTGAAGCAGATAGTCCACTCTCGGGATGGATGCAGGCACCTCCGGCGGCGGGGGAGGTGGGGGAGGAGCACCAAAGCCGGAATTAGTAGTAGGAGGTCGTCCATGGTCGTGCGCAGCATCGGCCGGGCTGCGGTAGCCTGGACTGTTGTGATGACGGTGGTGGTAAGGTGACGACGTCGACGACCGATTCTGAGTCCGAGACGGTGGCTTGTCTGGCGTCTTCACTCTCCGAGTACCGCTGGATCTATACTGCGGCCCGATGGTAGCATCTGAGCCGTTGGCGGACCCAGCTGCCGCTGGCGATCGAGGCGGAGACCTAACATCCCTATGAGTAGACGCCCGTTTGGGCAACGTAGTTTCCTCCGTAACCTTAGATCTGGATGGTTTGTGGCTGGCTGTCCTAGAAGGCATATCTCTTTCATAACTGCTGGTTATCTTAGATTTTGGGGTCTCCGGTCGCATCGTTCTGGTTGATTTGCTCTCTTCTTCCTTTGAGCGCAGGCTCGACGACGATCGATTCGATCCGGTTCGGATGCGGATCTTGGTCTTGGGTCTTTCTGTGCTCTCCTCTTTCTTCTCCTGTTTGTCGCCCACGGAGCTTCCTTTCCGCGAGTGCTGATCCAGACCTGTCAACGGAGGGCTAGGAGGTGCATGATGATGATTGTTATTGCTGTTGCCGTTCTCTGTGTGATGGCGATCCTCCTTCTGTGGTGTCTCTGTCAAATCAGTTGGATCGGGCGTAGGAGGGTCCGGACCTCCAACGAATTCCTTGCTATGGGCTTTGGAGAAGTTTGGATACGGCATACTCGTTCTCGACTCGAGAAACGAGGCTGCTGGATTGTCGACGGCCGGCATCGAGAATCTGCGTGAACTGGTGGGAGAAGTCGGAGTAGTGGACGGTGTAGAGGACTGAGCCGTGGAAAATTCCCGTTCTGGATCCCTGGTTGACGAATGGGTGGAACCGTAGGACGAACAGTGTTTGCGATGACGATGTGTGGGTTGGGACAAAGAGGAAGAGGAGGTTCGGTGTTTTCTATGGCGGTTCCTGTCGCGATCACGTTCATTTAGTCTCAATGGTAGCATGATGTGTAGTGGGCTCGACATTATGGGCAACAATATGAACAACGAAGTGTTCCTGTTTTCCAAAAAATCTTTCTATCCCACCGGGATCGGTTTGGTGTGTTCCGTTTAGTTACCTCGTATAGATCAAAACAAAACAAAGAAAAGTGAATCAAAATCAACAAAATGAACGCAAGCGTGCTTTTCTTTTTGGAGGATTCGAAATCGGATGTCGGTAACAGACTTGCTGAAGATAGGTAAAAAGAGTGAATGAAGAAAAGAGGTCGGACGAGCACTCAGGTCACACTCCGGCAGTACAAGGTGAAGTTCCCTATACTCAATTTTCCTTCGTCTCTTTCGTCTTCCACTCTTGTCTCTCTTTCTAGCTGTCTTATTTGGCGCTTAGACGTTTCTGTAGGACACTGGGATCTCACTGGCCGGATGAAAGGCGCTCGGGGGTGGTATTGAGTCACTTGATTCGGATGCCGCTGCTGCTGAGCTGTGAAGAGTGCGACATCCCGTCGGGGAGAGCAGGATAGAGCAGGAATAAGAAATGAAGGATGAAAATACAAATGAAAAACAACGATAATGATGGGAGGTAGGAAGAATGGAAGAAAGAAGAAATCAGGAAAAGAACAGACGCGAGTATCGTGGGATGGTTGGCGGTGAGGCGCTTCGACGTCTTTCGCCGCGGCAACTGACGTGGACGTATAAGTATTCCACAGGTTATAAATATAGGAAGTTGTTATAGAAGAAATAGATCTCACAGGTAGATTAATCTCTGGGCATATGAATGATGACAGAACCATAGATTGGCGATATGGCGGCCATGTTTATGCCCAAGGCAATCACTCCGTGGTTCAGGTATCATTATATTTTAGGCTATTGTAACTAGTTATAGGGTATCAATCCAAGGTAAATGACAAGTAAAAACTCCAACGAGATGCAAAATACAGATGCAAGTTAATGTCATGTCAGCCCATTCGCAACCCTCTTCACCGGTGACATCTCCAATACCCAATTCCCCTCCTCCTCATGCGCCACCCCTCCTCTCCGCGCCGCTCGCATCATCTTCTCGCTCGCCCTTGTTCTCTCTCCCGTCTCCCGGTCCCAGACCCATCCCTCTTTGAGCCACATCCAGGTCAAATATGCGCGCAATTCCTTGTCGTGGGGTAGAACCGATTTCCATTCCGGTATAAAGTCCGATGTCTGTGCGCCTGTTCCGTTCCAGTCCCGTGCAAGCCCTCGTAGTTCGTCCCGGCCGAAGATCCGCCAGCTATCCAAAGAGTAAGTGCCAACGCCGGGGAGGTGTGCAATTTCCCAGGCTACTCTGGGATCATCGTCATCAATATATTCGTCCTGGCTAATGTCTCTTCCGTCCATTTTGCGGGGGTAGTGGAGTTCGCGATATCGTCTTCCTTTAATGGGGGGATTTGCAAGCCATGTCTGCGCTAGACTGATACATTTCTTTGCACGTTGGTTTTGAAACCCCAGGCTATACATTATTGAAACTAGTCCAGATAGCTCTGCTGCGGCCATAGCTTCCACTGTAGGGTAACGATTGAAAACTTGAAAAAGAACTGGGATAGCAACTCCGCCTCTGGTTCGGTTCAGAAAAATGGTAGCAATGAGTAGTCGAAAGGGATTGTGGGCGAGCTGCTCCTGGATCAGGCCAAACGATGGAGCATCAATTGGCGGAAACGGAAGACATGATTCAGGCTCAATAAGAGGGTTCGGGAAATAACGTGATATCTTGGGGATTTTGGAGCGCGACAATTTAACAGGCTGAGATACATTCTTTTTGGTTGGAGTTCTCGGGACAACAGCTGAATGGGAATTGGTCTCCTTATCTCCAGCAATAGAACTGACATCGCTAGGCCCATCACCAAGACACGTATCTGAGTCGGAACAAAGAAAGTCAGAAAAGAAATCGAGCTTTTCCAGAAGACGTGTTTCCTCTGGTACTGAATTCTTTTGTTCTGTAGGTTGGAATTCAGCTTTGTTGCAAATGCACGGTTTTTTGATGGATCTCTCTTTCTGTGAAGTATCAAAATACTTGGATCTCACCTCCTCGCCCGCGATTACACGGCGCGAATCCTCGGTTTCTATAAATCCAAGTCCCAATGCGGATCTTCCAAGATGTTCGAATAAGCCATTGGTTCGTCTTCAGGGTCGTCCGCAATCAGACGGTGGTTTTCAGCATTCTCCTTAGGATCAGGTTGAGGCCCTTCAGGTTGCCTCCTAGAACGCTGTTCAGATTGCTCTTGATTCTTCAAATCTCGCTTTTTTTGTTTTCGCTTCAGACGCTTGCGCCGATTCTTTTCTGTTTTCTTCTCCTCCACTGACATCACTCCAGGCAGAGTCGTGGTGGCAAGAATCTCGTTGACATCTGGAACCCTTTGTCTCTCCCTTTCTGCTCGTGTCTTTTTCGTCTTCGGCTCAAACAATGCGGGATCAATAATAGCGACCACTTCGTTGCTGAAATCAAGCTTAGGAGTATTTTTCTCGCTGAAGTTATGCATGCCTTCACGAGGCTTTCTTTCATTCTCCTTTGTTTTCGACGTCAACTTCGGTGGCTTGGGAGAAGCAATGGCTTCCTCACTGGCCCCCGGTTTGCCAGCATCGTCCACATTATTATTGTCATCGTCAAGAGAAATTGAGTGATTCCGTAGGCCTCGGTCTGAGTCGGCCAGATGGTTTTCTTCATGAGGTTTGCCGCTCACACGGATCCTCTCGGGGAGAGCTGTCGATTGAGCTGGTTGAACTAGTTGTGCGGCAGTAGATTCCTGGGCATCTGTTTCGGTGGCAGTTCGTGTATCAGGTTCGTTTTCGACCTCGTCATCAAGAGGAATCAGCTCTGCTTTTAATCTCAAATCAGAATATCTGCTCTTGTTGGGGCTGCTGTGGATCGACGAAGCAGGAGCATTATTACTATCTTTGGACTCATATTTTGAGACAGCGTTCTTTTTGGTAGACTCGGGCGATTTCGGCGGGGTAATAGCTATAAAATCACCATCCACGTTTAATTGAGGCGCGTAGTTTGGCAGAACGCTCGCTGTATCTTTAATGTTGATGGTTTCGGGTTTAGCCGCTTCAACTTGTATCGTGCCGTTCTCTGGTCTCGAGCGTTTCTCCTTCTTGCTCTTATCTGGCTTATCCTTGTCCTTTTCGGCGCGTCTCTTTCTCTTTCGTTCCTTCCTGAACAAGGCCTCATCTTTTTCGTCAAATTCTTCTCCAAACTCCGAAAGATCGTCGTCGACACCATGTCCCTCCGCCCAGGTCTCGAGATAGATCCTTCTGATGAACCTCACTAGCTCGTTGACGGCAGACTGATTTAATCCCAACGTATCTGCCTTCCCACGCACATCGCCCACGAACTGCCGCCTGGCGCACCGTCCGACCGGATATCCATGTCCCTTCATAAAAGGATGCGACTCTATCAATCCAAGCAACTCGGATTGCTGGTCCGATCCAAGAGATGCTAGTATTCTATCTTCCGGGATACCGGCTTCGTTGACGGGTAGATTGTTGTTTGACTCGGTTTCGTGGACGTCGTCATTCTGAAGAACAGGGACAGTATCTATTTCCATTTCGCCGTCATGATCAGCGTTGTCGAAATTCATAGCATCTGCTTCGGGCTCGGGCTCGAGTTCAAGTGCAGGCGCAGGCGTAGTCTCAGGTTCAGGTTCAGGTGCAAGCTCCCCCAAATCAGTCTCACTCTCACACTGATCCTCCACAACCCTTGTAATCAATTTCTGCGTCGCAGCAGCCTTTGCGCATGTAACACGACCCGACGCGAAATAAGGCGATTTCCTCTTCCCCGACGACTGCGCCCGTCCATTACTTGTACCATTATTACCTGTCTTCTCCGACGTATTTGCATTTGTAGACAGCTCATATGTAGACTCGTCGTCGCGCGCGCCGTCTAACCCTTGCATCTTTATTTCTTCTCCACCTTCGCCAATTCCCAGAAGACTTGATTTGTACTCATCAAAGCTGATATTGTAAGTATGTTCGTCGGAGAGGATGTTTTCGACCGTGTTTAGGTAGATCTCGTCGTTGAATGGTTGGTATGCGTCTGTGTTGACGGCAGCTGCCATTCTCTGCTTTTGGCTGCGCGTCTGCATTTTTGGGGGATTGGGGTGCTAGTTTATTATACGTTTTCTTCGATCAAGTTTGATTGTTCTATGTGGGTTATTCGTGGTACGCGGTATTCGGCATGGTAAGGCTAGGTCGCGAAGGTGTTGAATCTGCTGGAGCTAAAAAAGCTCAATGTCAGCAATATTTTCTTTCATAATTGGTATACTATATGAAAAATAAATAAAAGCAAACCAACTTGCAGGTGAAATCCTTTAAAGTGCCACCCAGCTATTCCAACGCCATCCGGGTCTTGTTTGAGCATACTCAGCATAGGGACATGTCGGCGGGTTGATAACACAGAATTCTTATAACACAATATATTAAGTGAATCTAGGGCTCTAGAATTGAGCTCCTATTGTATTCACCATGCCCAGTGGACTGTTTTGACTGTTATCAGAATCGGGACATGAATTGGAGGTCAGAAAATAGTGGAGAATGCACAGGCCAATTGCCATATCGGTACAGTTGACAGTACAGAGTAGTTGGGATGCTCTAGAACCATTCACGGAAAATATGCAGCAATATTCATTGGTATTCTCGTAAAATATATCTATTTACATCTGATCTATATCCAATCCCATAGCAATCATAATACAGCCCTTCAATCTACACGCTTAGAGCTTGCCAACCTTGTCGGGGAATCCAAAATCAACACCAAACGGAGGGAAGACGAAGCGCTGAAACGCTTGTTTTGCAGCAAGATCATCGCTATACTTAGCGATGGTCGCAATGTCCGAGTCATCCAGGTGGATCAGTTTTCGGTTGTCTTCGATGCGAGAGGGAGTAACTGATTTGGCGAGGACGGAGGAGCCACGGGCAACTGGAAATCGAGATTGTCAGCATTTCTCACACTTCTTTGGGCTTGACGAAGATGAGGATAGGTGTACTCACTGTGCCAGCTCAGCAGAACAGTAGCTGGAGTAACGCCCCGCTTCTGAGCCACTTCGACAATCGGTGCTGCCGTGAAGAGCGGGCTACCTGTGCTGCCTAGAGGACTGTACGCAGTAATAACAATACCCTTCTCCTTGCAGAAGTCGACGATCTCCTGCTGTGGAAGGGAGGGGTGGTTCTCGATTTGGTTGACAGCTGGAACAACAGTAGCTTGGGGCAGGAGCTCCTCGAGGTACTTCACACTGTAGTTGGAGACACCAATGGCTTTGACCTTGCCGGTGGTCAGGAGCTTCTCCATGCTCTTCCAGGTGGTGACGTGGGAGTGCGAGTGAACGATATCGCGGGAACCGTCTTCGTGCTTGGGGAAGAGAGGGTGGTTTCCTGTCATCGTCGCCTGTCAGAACTGCGCAGATATCGTAGAAAACTAGTTACACTCACCATTAGGATTCATAGCCAACGGCCAGTGAACAAGGTACAAGTCTAAGTAGTCCAAGCCTAGCTTCTTCAGACTCTCATCCAATGCCTCCTCCACGCGGGAGTGAAATGTGCACCACAGCTTGGTGGTCACAAACAATTCCTCCCGCTTAACGAGGCCGGCGTCAATGGCGTCCTTGATACCCTTTCCGACCTCCTCTTCGTTCTGGTAGCAGCAGGCGCCATCGATGTGACGGTAACCAGCCTTGATAGCGTGGAAAACGGCTCTTTCGACTTCACCCGGGGCTGATTGCCAAGTTCCTGTACAGAATTAGACAGTGTGAAGAACAATGAATTATGTTATCGCATACCCAGTCCCAAGGCGGGTATCTCAGCTCCAGTGTTGAGCTTGAATCGCACGTCCGCAGCAGCAGTCATTGTGAGGGTATCTTAGAGAATAGTATTGTGGAAGGGAAAATGAAGAATGAGTATGAAAAGGGAAGAGAAAAGACGCGCTGAAAAGGACCGTCTATTACCCCTCCATCCCCTCATCCCCGCTATTGCGATTCCCCATGTCGACCAGGATCCAGTACAACCCATGTATGTCTTACTCAGCATCCTGACTGTATCGGGTACCTTTCCTCCTTCTGGATAGCCGTCAAGAACCTCAGCAACACTCGCCGAAAGATGCCTTCTCGATTTGAAATCCGAGTCCTGATTGACCCGGCCCGTAAGTCTGTGATATCATCCCGTGCAACTCAAATTAAGATTCAAACTGATGTAAGATAGCAGAATTTCCCCTTTCGGCCATCCCGCGCCCTCGGAAAACAGAATCCAGGCGAAACCCGCCACTGCAGCCATGGAGAGACTTTCCCTCCGCGGTTGCACTGCGGCGGAATCTTGAATCCGGGGAATGAAAGGGCTGGTCGATCTGGAGGAATGAAGCCTCAAGGGATCTCCGGGCGTGGGATTCGTTACTCTAACGGATTCTAAGGGCCGTGGCGACCTCTGTGTGTGAAATTCTTGCATGAATCGTGCTTTGGTGGGAGATCTATTGTCATATATATGACCCATCAGACCCCAGGTTAACTCTGTCAACAACATCAACTATTTTACTAAACACAATTCATCAAAAGCCTTTCTCTTTTTCACAACCACAAAAGGAACAATGGCACCAGCAGCAGTTGACGCACCCCCCCTGGCTCCCGTCTTCTCCAAGCGGGACGGCCACGCCCTCGAGGACCTGTCCGACGCCATTGACGATGTCAACGTCCTCAAGGATACCCTGAAGAAGCAGCAAGCCGCTGAGAAGAAACAACAAGAAGAGAGGGATCTCTACGAACAATCCGAGTTCGACCAGGACAAGGACAAGACCCAGTTCCGCCAATACGAAGACGCCTGTGACCGGGTCAAGAACTTCTACAAGGAACAGCATACCAAGCAAACAGTGGCCTATAACCTCAAAGCTCGCAGCATGTTCCACTCCAAGACCCGCGCCGAGATGACCGTCTGGGAGGCCATGGAGAAACTCAACACCCTCATCGACGAGTCCGACCCAGACACCAGTCTCTCCCAAATCGAGCACCTTCTCCAGTCCGCAGAAGCCATCCGCCGCGACGGCAAGCCCCGCTGGATGCAGCTTACTGGCCTCATCCACGACTTGGGCAAGCTGCTCTACTTCTTCGATGCACAGGGCCAGTGGGATGTCGTTGGTGACACCTTCCCCGTCGGTCTTGGTTTCGACGACCGCATCATCTACGGCTCCGAGTCCTTCAAGGATAACCCGGACTACTACGACCCCATTTACAGCTCCAAGTTCGGTATCTACACCCCCGGCTGCGGACTCGATAATGTCATGCTCTCATGGGGCCACGACGAGTACCTCTACCACGTTGCCAAGGAGCAGTCGATTCTGCCCCCTGAGGCGCTCGCCATGATCCGCTACCACTCGTTCTACCCCTGGCACAACGCCGGTGCGTACCATGAGCTCATGGACGACCACGACAAGGATATGCTCCGCGCTGTCAAGGCCTTCAACCCGTATGACCTTTACAGCAAGAGCGATGGTATTCCGAGTGTGGAGGAGCTGAAGCCCTACTACATGGAGCTTATCGACGAGTACTTCCCCACGAAGGTTCTCAAGTGGTAGATGCTTGGTTTGAACTTGTTTTTGTATAGAGATTGTTTTTATTTTTATTTTTATTTTCATTTTGTTCTGATTACCGTTATTGTCCACGGTTTCTTTTTGCATGGTTTAAGCGATGATTTACGAGTTTCAATGAATTATTTCCACGATCACTTTATTCTTTGTGTCCATGAATTACGCTTGTAGAAATTGTATATTGATTGAGATTATCTTAAGTTTGAAGTCTTCTAGGGGTTCGTGCTATTGTATGAGTATCTGTGACGGCGACGGCTCTTGTGCATCGGAATCGGGTTCCCGACAGTGGCACCAAGTTTGGGAGCACCTACAGAGGACTTAGTGCAGGATAATCAATAATTGATGCTTTTTTAGATAGAACTAATGCATTGCAGTGAAATATTGCTATGCTCATGTGTAAAATATCGAGGCAGGTGGTGGTCATACGGTAAGATGTAGGGTATGGAAGGTGCAAAGTCTATCCACAGGTCTATTAAGCTTACAACCTCGACTTATCCGCCCGACTCCCATCCTCATCAAAGAAAATCTTCTGCCCCGTAATCAACGATTCCTGCAGGGCGGCTCCAATGCGAACAGCCTGCACAGCACCCTCCAATTTCAACGGCACAGGCTTATTCTCCAAACACGATGCCGTGAACTCATTCGCCTCAGTAACAAAAGCATACTCGAATCGGTCATAGTAATGCTGCGGAATCTCGCGGTGCACGCCCCCGTTATCATAAGTGTTGACCAGGTTGATCTGCGGCTGCGCATTGACAGTAACCTTGCCCTTCGTCCCGATGATCTCAGTTGTATCCTCTTGCCCCGCAGCCATCATCCGTGAAGCGTAGAAATACGCCATCTTGCCATTATAGAACTCCACCAGGCCGACAGCATTATCGCGGTCGTTGTGCTTGCGCAGGTCTGGCTCGACCGCTGTGATTCCCACCGCCGACACGGACTTGACCTTGCTATCTTGTCCAAAGAACCAGAGTGCCAGGTCGATGTCATGAATTGAGCAGTCGACGAAGATGCCGCCCGAGAACTGGGCGTAGGCGACGAAGAAGCCTGACGGGTCCAGCTTATCGCATGTTTGGCTGCGCAGGACGGAGGGGGAGCCTAGGGTACCGGTGGACATTTTGCGGTGGGCGTCGCGGTAGGAGGCGTCAAAGCGGCGGGAGAAACCGCACATTACTTTAAGATGGGACTTCTTGGCGGCTGCGTCGAGGACTTGTTGTGACTATTATCGTCTACCGTTAGTGGTTGATCAAGATGCTTTGGGATATAAGTGGAGGCATACAATCTCAACATTCGTCGAAAGAGGCTTCTCGCAAAGAACATGCTTCTCGGCGTCAATGGCCTTGATGGCCTGTTCAGCGTGGACGGCTGTTGCAGAAGCAACAACCACGGCTTCTAATCCCTCGTGCTTTAGCATGTCATCGTAGTTCTTGTACAATTTGACGCCGTACGGAGCGAGGTGCTCCTTGGCCCATTCGATCTCAGTATCATCAGGGGTACTGGCAGCAACCAGCTCTGCGCGGGGAGTGCGTTCAAGGAAGTTCAGAGCATGACGCTTGCCCATGCGGCCGAGACCAGCGCATCCGATTCGAAGCTTTGAGACGGACATGGTGGATGTAGATGTGATGAATGGAGGAAGGAGGAGTGGTGACTTGGGAGACTGGCTTGAGTAACAAAGAAAATCTCTCTCTATTTAAAAAATCAAGCACACCGCTTCGTCGGAAACCATTGTACAGAGCTTCAGGGATCGAAGCCATCCATCGCGACGTTGTCATTGCTACCCCGGAATTGGTAACGTACCCAGACCGCCAGCTAGTGAATTGCCTCGGAAAAGGGCTTCCACGACGAGGACTACATATCACGGAGTAGAACCAATTCTCCACAGGGAAGTGTTCAAGTCGGAATTCTCTTGAACATTTATCCTGGTTGGTTCTAGACGGTGAATGGTTCTTTTCCTGTTGAGTATGATCTGCGGACTATGCTATGGGATTTGCAGGGTCTCGAGCATTGACCATACATAGAGGATATTTGGAATGGATTACCCGGATAATGAAGCAAATTTGTTGCAATTATATAATGCTTTTGATTTTGCTCTATTCTTTCTTTGGGGGGGGGGGGAAGGGGTATCTGTTTAATAGTTGGCAAGATCAAGTTGTGATTCCAGTATATTTTAGTGACTATTTTAAGGTGAGTTATATAACGCTTACGGAAAAGACATTGTAGATTACCTTTTCCGGCATGGTGTAATGGTAAACATCGCCGTCTTTCACACGGCAGCTCGGGGTTCGATTCCCCGTACCGGAATTTCAGTTTTTTTTTTTTGTATTTCTATTTTCTTTTCGTTTCTTTTTTCTTTCCCTTCCAACGTTGGCTGTTTTTAAGACTTAAATTGATGTAAATGACAGGAGACACTTATTTCAAACCCGATATTGGCTGTCTCCTGTTGGAATATATATCTGCAATGTTGACCCTGGCTTCTCCCATGTTCTATTTAACTAGAGCATGCCCACGGAGTAGATAGAGGCAAACCCAATTCAGACCCGTTAAATCAGCTTTCCTGAACATAAAAGTTCATGAAAATGACAGCGGCAACTTAACGCTGAGACCTAGCAATCAACTAAGTCAAATTTCGACTGCGACAACGCCGACATTGATTCTACTACAGTACGAACTCTTTGATCTCTTTTATATAAGAATCTTTACATACTCACAAGTGATACGCAATGACTGACACACGATGACTGACCACTCAAGAGGATAATATGTATAGAATCACGGAGGAATAAGAAGCTTTGTGAAATAGCGATGATAACCTAAATGGCAAGCAAGACTACAGATCTTTGTGTATAACTGCCGCGTGCAATTTCGCGTTGCGTATATAATATACTATCCTAAATCACGCCTCGCACCTCATCGTCCGATTTGGTAAATCCTATCCCCAGTCTGTGCAACGAGTCTAACCGCTAATACTCGAGTAATAGTTACACAATTCACCACTACAACTACCACAACTACCACTTCTCTCCTTCCCTCCTTCCCTCCGTCCACAATAGGTCATGCTCGCAAAACCTCGATATTGGAACCAAGCGGCGTTCGCAAACTACCTTGGCGGATCCGAAGACGAAATCGCAACTGTGAGACGGGGTCTCGTGCAATTGATGAAATCCTACGACGCAATCCACAAGTCGTTCAAGACCAAAGCAGCGAAGAATGGATTAAAAGAGCTATTGTTGTTGAATCTCGACAAACTACTAGTGCTCGTCCGAGATGCACACACGAATGACGTTCGCTTGGAGGGGTTGATGGGTCTGGCGTACAAGGTCAACAATTCGCATAAGCAGTATGGGCGCGAGAAAATGGCTTTTATAATCACGAATAAACCGCCTGCGGTTAGGGATAACGATGAGAACGATGGCAATGACGATGGCGATGAAAGTAGCAGCGAGGAAAGTGGAGAGGAGGAGGATTCAAGCGATGGCGGTAGCAGCACTGGGAATGGCCCGGGGATACACAAGTTCAACGATCAACTAAAGCGTGAAGTCAATGATACCAGAAATCGTGACACGCCTTCAGAAAGCAGGGGTCATGAGCGGATCCGCGATATTAGAAGTGACCATAGCATAAGCCATAGCAGAAGCCACAGCAGGGCCAACCATAGCAGTCCGGCAGTCGTCCTGAACAGAGACTCTGCGGCAGAGCCCCCGAACAAGCGCATGAGACCATCAGAACCACTAGCACCACTGAAAACACTCTCTGGACCTTTCCCGTCTTTCCCTCAATATCAGAAACCCAGCTATAATCTCCCTGTTCGCAACATATGGGTGGTAAATGAGGTCGACAATGAAAGTCACGGCCTCTGTCCTATCATGGAACTCGTCAAGAAAGACACCGATAAGAACAATCTTCAACTCTCGGACCTGGACTTTGACCACTGGCTGTTGATTGTGCAGGCCCATTGTGGCTACGACTATAGTATCCACCGGTTGGAATATCGGCCGTCAGCTACCATCACCTTGCCTCTAATGATCGGTCGGTCGTTTACAGTCCCCATGCGCACCCCGAGTCAGTGGCGGGGTGCACTGAACTCACTGCTACAAGCTAAACCAGACCAGGATCCAGTTTTTCACCTGGTATCTCAATGTGAGTAACTCCAAGTCTTGTTGTGCTCTTCGTGGTAAATCCTGACAATGTCTTAGCAGAATCAGGACCAGGGTCAACACATTATTTACCTGAATTTGATTTTTCTCAGATATACCAGCCTGCTACCAGGTTGAGTCCTACCGTGAAGCAAGAGTACGTGGAATAGCTCTTAGAGCAAAGAGCGGGAAACAGTCCGCGCTAGATGCAGCCCAACATATACCAACAGCTACACGTGCAGCTGTGCGCATTCCATACTTATAGATTAATATAAATTAACCTAGCTTGACAGCCATTAGTTAGGCCCGTACTTCTGCTCTCACCGTGTTATACCAAATAGGCAATGCTCAATGCCCGTACTATGCAATTGCAGCCAATAGTCCCGCTTACTAAGCCCATACACCGGGATCGGCTCCAGCTACTCACCGCCCGGCAGATTCGGACCAATGCCATAGCGGCAAGACATTTACAGGACATGGGAGTCCTCAGTACGGAGTATCTTTCAGCTGCTGCTTTCTTTCGTGATTCCTATCGTGTTCTGGCTCATCCCATTCTCTGCTTCTTTTCCAGTCGGATTTATCGCGTCGAGTTTTGTCACACTGCGTGTTGGGACCCTCTGTTTTTGCTGAACAGAAGAGCTTCCGTCCCTGTGGGATTCGCGGAAGAGATGCGCAAAGTGCGCCGTAGCCACACGAAGTCCCGGAAGGGCTGTGTGCAGTGCAAGAATGGTCATGTGAAGGTCGGTTATATTGCATAGCTTCGTCTTTTTTTTTTTTTTTTTTTTCAGGATTGCACACGAATGAGGATGGCCGTGGCCCTTTATATAGGGACAGCTCCGCGGGCGCGGTTTCGGGCGTACCGAATACGGCGTATCCCATCCCGTGTACACCCCAGAAATACCCACACCGAGGAATGACAGACGGGCCCGTTCACATTCGCATGTCTCTGCTGCATATTAATGGCTCCGCGTATTTCGTGAATGCAATCGACTAACGCTCAGACAGTGCGATGAGGTGATGCCCACTTGTGGCTTGTGCCTGAAACGCAAGCAAGAATGTACCTGGCCGTCTGGCTCCGGAAATGACACCCACAGCCAGGAATCCTCCACTCCCAAAGATGGCAGTGATGCACATATTGGGACGAGTGAGTCGCCATCGTCCTTTGCTTCGGACCACATACGGTGTTTGGAGATGCGCCTGTTCCACCATTATATGGTCGAGACGTACCGCTCGATGCCGGAGGGTAGACTCACCCATTATCACTATCAAGTGATTATTCCAAAATTTGCAGCCAATCATGCGTTTCTGTTGGATGCTATGCTGGCCCTGTCGGCTATGCACCTTGCTTTCTCCGAAACCAACGAGACTCGTTACTGGTTAGAGCTTGGATTGAAGTATCAGACCAGTGCTTGCACTTCTCTTAGTCGACTATTGACAGTTGACGTGACGCCTGAATATTTTGGACCGGCCTTTCTTAGCTCTGTATTTATTATGTTAACTGCAACCGCCTATCCCAGTGTCTCGCGGGA
The DNA here is from genome assembly GCF_000600275.1 of Aspergillus ruber CBS 135680. Classification (NCBI taxonomy): domain Eukaryota; kingdom Fungi; phylum Ascomycota; class Eurotiomycetes; order Eurotiales; family Aspergillaceae; genus Aspergillus; species Aspergillus ruber. The sequence continues at coordinate 433,582 of NW_024467307.1, read as the reverse complement.
CAACATTGCCTTCAATGCGCTTTCTCAGGTGCTGGAGATGCGGCGGTTACTAGCTGGATGCTCACTTCTGATGGAGAGATTGCGAAATAGCCCCTCACCTGAAATGATGCAGTGGTTCAATGTTCAAGGTTCCGTCCGAAAGGATGATTCCCCAAGAGAAAAGTGAGTTGTTTTGTTCCCTGCGGATATATTTGCAGCGTAAATGCTAACAATTGGACTAGAATACAGGATCAAAACATGCACCGAATCCACGGGTTTGTTTCCCGACTAATTTTGTACAACGCACTGAGCTAACACATTTCAAGTGCCCTCAGTGATTCACTTCAACGATTATATCCGCTCATCGAGAGTTGCAGCGATTTCCGGAGAAGTCCCTACAAGAATACATGGGACTTGTTGAGCGATTCCGTTCATAGTTGGCCAATGTACGGTGCTCGAGGTGGTTTTATAGCATTGCCGATTCATGTCAGCGATTCCTTCCTCACCTTACTGCAGGAGGACGATTGGATGGCTCGTATCTTATTTCTACACTACGGTGTAGGTCTGCAGCTCCTCTCAGACCGATGGTATGTTGGCGATTGGGGACAACGTATGGTGGCTTCGATTGTGGAATCTATGGAAAGCGAGATCCCACCTGAATGGGTGAGCGTCGTGACGTGGGCGAGAATGGCAGTCGGGCTAGATGCTACTGTGCCGTGAACCGAGCCAGACCATCGGTACTGACAAACCGACAAACGCTATTATCAATCTGCCTGCTGAAAACCGGGTAGGTTCAGGTCTGACAAAGCACGATCCACGGGCACGTGATTATTGGGACCGAATTTCAACCAAATAATTGGGCATCCGCATATAAGCTCATACCTGCGCGAAGGCACGGAATCATACGCTAGGACTTTCTTCAACCACTGCCAGCCCAAAGGATGTTTTGAACATGACGCGGCGGCTTTCCGGTTGGTCGCGAATCTCTAGCACATGGTGTACTTATCATTGCGCTGTCACCGTCTTATCTTGCTCTTTGTCCGAGAACTGACCTTCCGGTATATCCAGAGTTGAGCCCTGGGTTCTTCGTCCCGCGAATTTTTTTTTTTTTTTTCTTTTTCATCTCAGCCGGTCGAATGGTTAAGTTCTGGTTATTTAACTTTATGATCAACAACCAGCCATAGCTAAACAGTGGTCGTCGTACCACAACAAGTTAGAGCCGGAAATCTGTGGGGCAAGGTCCATATCAACCAGAGGGGCATCGTCACGTTCGGGATTTAGGGACAATGGGCTCACTAGAGAAACAGAAGGTAATCAATAATTTTCCGAATATTTCAGGTTTTCTTGGTCATGGTATTCACCTATATAATCTGCGTAGCTCCCGCTGTATTCGGCTCAGCTTCCATCCCAGGTCAACGGCAGACGAAGAGGCATATCGAAGATGGCAATTCTCAGAGTTGCTACTGCGGTGATTCTATCGTTGGTATTGCTTATCGTGTATTTGCCGACCGTGTACACTTCGCCCGTATTCGCACGCGACCGGTATGATTCTGGAGAAGCATCCGGTGAAATCGAAGCCGGCAAGTTGGGAGCAGTCGCAAGCGAAAGTGCACTGTGTAGTAGTTACGGTACCGATATGTTAGAGAAGGGTGGAAATGCTGCTGATGCTGTGGGTACCCTGATCCTGTCCGTTGATCCGAATCGAGGCACTAATTGACTATGTAGTTGGTTGCAACATCGGTTTGTATTGGAACGGTAGCCATGTACCACAGCGGTATTGGCGGAGGCGGTTTTGTGCTTGTCAGGGCTCCAGACGGTTCATTCGAGTCCATTGACTATCGTGAGACGGCTCCGGCTGCGGCTTTCCAGGATATGTTCGAGAACAACACAGAAGCATCCACGAAAGGGGGTCTAGCAAGCGGCGTACCCGGTGATTTGCGAGGCCTCGAATATCTGCACAAGAAATACGGCTCTCTCCCATGGTCAACAGTCCTCCAACCCGCAATTCAAACCGCGCGCCAAGGCTTCACCGTCAACGAGGACTTACTCCATTATATAGACACCGCCATCACAGAAAACGCAAATGAAGATTTTCTCTGCAACGATCCTAGCTGGGCAATCGATTTCTGCCCGCACGGGACCCGCCTCGTCCTTGGCGAGACAATGACACGCAAACGCTACGCAGACACCCTCGAAGCGATCGCCAAGCAAGGCCCAGGCGTTTTCTACAGCGGACCCATTGCCGAAGCGACCATTCGAGCCGTGCAATTGGCAAACGGCATGATGACCCTGGATGATCTGCGGAACTATACCGCTGTCACCCGTGACACGGCGCAGATCGATTACCGAGGCTTTACGGTGACGAGTACGACGGCTCCGACTAGTGGTGCTATTGGGTTGAGTATATTGAAGATCTTGGAGGGATATGGGGACTTTTTTGCGTCGGATAGTGTTAATCTTAGTACGCATCGGTTGGACGAGGCTATTCGATTTGGATATGGAGAGGTTTGTGTTGGCCGATCAGACTCCGTGAATTGATACTGATTTGGTGCAGAGAACACTACTTGGCGATCCATTCTTCGTCGATGGAATGAAAGAGTACCAAGCAGATATTCTAAAGCAGTCGACCATCAATGAAATCAGAAACAAGATATCAGACCGTCGGACGCAGAATGTATCTGTATACGACCCCGAAGGATTCGAGAGTATCGAAACGTAAGTCACCATATCCCTCCTGGCCATTCTGTACATTAACCTAACAACTCTAGTCCCGGAACCTCCCACATCTCCGTAGTCGACCACACTGGCCTCGCGATTTCCACCACAACGACAGTAAATACACTCTTCGGATCAAAAGTCATGGTCCCCGAAACTGGCATCGTCATGAATAATGAAATGAACGGTTAGCCCTTTCCCCTCCCGTTACTCCCTTTAAACAACCATCTGACAAGAAAGCAGACTTTTCCATCCCTGGTTCCTCCTCCAGCTTTGGTTACATCCCCTCGGAAGCAAACTATATCCATCCACACAAACGCCCCCTCTCCTCCACAACACCGACGATAATAACTCACTCATCCAATGGAACCCTCTTCTTCATCGCAGGTTCCGCAGGCGGAAGTCGTATTATCACAGCCACAGTGCAGAACATAATCCACGTCGTTGATCAGGGTCTTTCGGCGGCGGAAGCACTAGCGCAGCCAAGATTGCATGACCAGCTTATTCCAAACCAAGTGGCTTTTGAGTGGACGTTTGATAATTCAACGGTGGCGGATATGAAAAGGAGGGGACATAATGTGACGTGGATGGAGTTAGGAAAAAGTACGGCGCAGGTTATTAGGGTGTTGGGGGATGGGGGGTTTGAGGCGGCGGGAGAGCCGAGGCAGAGGAATTCGGGGGGTGTTGTTGTGTAGTTGTGTTTATTATGGTGGTTTTGATCTAATGTTAAATAACGCCGAAAGAAGAGATTTATAGTAGGTACACATACATAGAAAAACATGGCACAGCACAGGACAATCTATTTTAAACCAACCCACACTCTCTCCAGTAGAACCTTGCCATTCTTCCTTGTAACAATCTCGCGATATCCCAACTCCTTCACCTCCTCATCACCTCCAACACCGCCACCACCATGATCCATCCGCTGCGTTCCCCAGACCCTCAACGCATACAATCTCCTCGCCTCTCTTTCGATGACAATTGTGCTCGCCTGGTTTTCATTCAACACTTTTCTCTCTACCATAATATCAAACGCCTCTTGTAGAAGTTTGTACGGCAATCCGATCAAAATGGCAGATACGAGAACCACCTCAGGGTTAGGTTTCTGTTGTTCCTCGACAGCACCGAAGGATCCGAACTTGACCTCTGCCAGTTTGGGATTTGAGAGGATACTCCCAGGCACTTTACGGAGGTGTTCGGGGATGCGGTCGGGAATGCCTTTGGATTGCGCAGAGACGTAGAGTGTGAACGTCTCCTGTTTCTCCTGGAGGTGCTGTAAGTAAGTGGCTATGAAGGTAAAGAGGTACGTCCTTAGACGAGGAATCCAAGTATCCACAAGCTCCTGTTCCGCTGAAAATGATAACGATAGCGGATATCCAGGGCAGGTAATAATGAACTTGGAAACGGACAGCGCAAAGTAGAGCACCATCTCGATGTTATCCCAATCCACGAATTCCATTACCAACTTCATGCCTGTTTCCATGATCTCGAGGAGGCCCAGAAACGCGCCAGAAATGGCGTAGCAGATTGCAAAATCAGCGGTTGCGGCGCTCATTCCAAACTTCACTGTTTTATGCACATCCTCGCCGGTATATCCCATCGCCATCATAGTGAAACGCGGAAGGTTCTGCCTGTCGAGCAACGGCAGGCCGTAGAGATTCTGTAGCGCGGTTTCGAACGCCTTCACCATGTAAAAGGTCTCGCCGACAAGGGCTTCGATGTCGACCTCGTCTGTGCTTTTACTGCCGTTGGAAGACGAGTGGTGGTCGAAGCAGCTGAAAATTGCGGCTAGGCGGGGGCTGCGCGCAAGCAGGGCTCTGTGGGCGGGAAAAGTGAGGTAGAAGCTGTTTCTCGGGGATTCGAGAATGATGCGGCTGTCGGTAAAGGATCCGGCTTCTAGGAGGGCTAGGGTGTGCGTTCTCAGGCTGATGTCGCTGGCAGTAGTGCTTTGTTCCAGGACAATAATAGGTTTCTGGCTAGCCGTCTCAGGCTTGGGGTCAGCTGGAGCAGACATTTCTGGGATAGCGTTTTCCTTGTTTCTACTGCCGCCTTCATAAGTCTGCTCTTTGGAGAAAGCACAGTAGCAACAATCGCCGGAATGATGAGCACAGCAACACGACATCGGAAAAGGACAATACTGGCAGTGTCGAGGTTTATGCACGCAACATCCAGGAACAAATTGGCACAGCATCCGTGTGTGTTCAGGACAGACAGTAGGAACAGGAGGTTGCTCTGGCACGTTGTAAGGCTGCTGCTGCGGCTGTTCCGGTGGTCGTTCCTGCTGGGCCGGTTTGTCGCCATGGATGCTAGCAGCGCGGACGGTAGCATCTGTCGTCGTGGAGGGGGTCAACTCGGTTACTGATGGACTGTCACTATCCCCTGCGTAGAGACGTTGGGAGCTGAGGAATTTCTGGAGACCATCTTCATTATTCTTGACCTAAAGGAATCAGAAACCATCAACCAAGTTGCAGGGCGAGGAGTGAACAAACCTCACCCACTTTATGCCAACTCGCGCTGTTGACGATGAACGGCGTAGGAGTACCCAGCGGCATTGGCTGAACTAGCTGAGACAGACTCTCAGTCTCAGTCTCAACAGTGCTGCCTTCAGTCTGCTCCAGCTCCAGCTCCAGCTCCAGCTTATCCTTTGCCTTACTCCGACTTTTGGGCTTCTTCTTCTTATTTTTCTTCTTCTTCTTCGCTGACGTGGCCTGAGAATTGTCTTGGGGCTGCTTCTCATGCTCGTTGTTCTCCGCAGTAGTCGTGTTCGTGTTCGTAGCTGGCTTCGCGGGTGTTGCTGATGCTGATTCCATCGTTGCCGTCATCATCGGAGTGGGGGATTTGCGTATAGTCCAGATGGTGGTATCTTCAGCTGGGTTTTCGTATTTGGAGGTCTGAGTATAGGATTCGCCCAGGGGATTCTGTTCCAGTGGATCTGCGAAGGAGGGGATGTCGGAGAGGCAGACTGAATGGCGTCTGAGCATGGTTGGTGTGGATGGAAAAAGGAGCGGAGAATAGAAAGAGGAAGAGAAAAGAAAGGTTGCTAACAGAGAAGAGTTCCGAGGGAAGATATTTATGAAAGGGAGAGAAAACAGGTCGCTAAATGGAAAGATTCATTGTGGTAGTGGTTTTATTTCAGTAAGGTATTACTGTGAATTTTATATGGTGATACTTCTTATATAAAATGTGAATAATTGTTATTATTATCCTAGTATATTGGACTGTGAATAGAGTCTTACTGTATAACACTATTTCCTTAGATCTCTTTGTACAAGGGAAAGGAAGCATTAGGGCTGTACACTGAATAATGGACTCACTAAGACAATACTATTGATATTACTACCATAATTGTCTCTTCTATTGTATCCTTTTGAGTCTGGTCCTTGGTTGTACACTATCTGGGTCCATGTTTCCTGCTACAAGCGCAGCAATCAAAGGCTCCCTGAACGGCGAGTGCCACCTCATCTGGAAAATCAACATCATTATCAATGAATGTACGCAATTGCATTCCTCCAAGCCATTGGGGATCGACCGTGGTTCAGGATGAAGGACTGTGGTAAATGGTTACCAAAACGTTGAGTAAGCAAAGTCGTGCAACCTCGACATGATTCCTTCCATCGGCCCTCTCGCGACAGGAATGGGCGCGTTCACCTCTCCAGTGCTAGATAAAGCCCAATGGTTATAATTTCCAAGGAGTTGACCGCATCTTGATAAATCATGTTAGATCTCCGTTAACTAAATGTCCAGTTTGAAGCACTCACCTCCTCAATCCGCACACCCTGGGACCAGAGCATTTCTCAAGCAAAACCTTCCTCGCATAAAACTCTGACATAGAGCTTGGACCCGCTATCTTCCTGCCCTCCTTGAATATATAGTAATGACACAGAACCCACTCCAAGCTCCCGGTCCCCGACAGGTACCCCTCAAGCACAGCAGTGACATTTGGGATATGCCCCCCTCCCTGTCCCTGTATTAGTCGACTTTCTAAGAGAAACTTGAGTTCCTTGATTCTGCGTTCCAAAGAAAATTATGGGGGTGACAGTTTGTCGAGCCCTTTTGAGTACGGCAGAACCGTTGTTAGGGTCGGTCGTGTCAGTTTGTATGTGCTTCGATAGCTTGGCAGAATTCTGGGGTAATGGGGCTAGAGGATATTGGCTAGGGACTATGACCTTGCTTTGCATAGCTCACTCGGAAGGGGCGGAGCGGGTTTTCTTTTTGCCATCGTTGTCAAGTGCTTTAGTATGGTGAGCGAAGTAGTGGAACAACTACGGAATGACAACCAGCTCATGATTGCTACTACATCAAAATCGCATACATATTGTCCCGCAGCATCATTTAGGCTGTATGCTTCTTGAATCATTCGAAAAGCTTGATCTTGTCACTCTAGTACCTGCCCAATCCTGCCGTACCATGTAAATCCATTGGTCCTGTGATCATATTTGCTTTCTGGAGAATATTAGATAGATTCGTAGTCTGAAACGAAATTCGAAACTGGATTGCCATCGGCTGCTATCTTATGGTCGATTGAAGCATACTTGGCGATGTCCAATTTTGAAGGTAATGTTTTTCGAATGCCAACACCATCCCGATAGGACCAAAAACAGCGGCATTGACAGCAAGCTTCCTTTCAACTATTTCCAGCTACTGACGAGAGGGCCCTCGACTCTGAGAAGATTTCGGGGTATCGGCGTCAATCGAGCCAGCTCGTCTGTGCGCATCGATGGCTTGGCGATAATTGGAGTTGCTCCTACAGTGCACTCAGCAACGATGATCCAGTGGCATGATTTCTGCTTGTTTCGGATGAAACTTACTCAGAAGGTAGGGGAGTAGCGGCGTCGGCATCAATGGAGCCGGAACGCTTGTCTGACTCGACAGCTTGGCGATAGACGGAGTTGCCTCTAAAGAGTGCTTAGCAAGGATGATCAGTGGCTCCTGTCTTAGATGACGCTCACTCTCTTTCTGCCATGGCTTAACTAGATGTTATGATAATTGGGATTGATTAAAAGTAAGTAACTTGAGAGTGCTTGTTGGTTTTCTAACAGCGAATATAAACGATATCCAATGAGGGAAGAAAGACGTAATGCCTACGTAGTAGGTGAGGACCCTAATCCCGTCTGACTATACAGTCTTTCCATTCTTCCTCCCTTCTTATCTCGATTTTCTCCAAGTATCTTATGCACAGTGTCGTGACCTCGTTGGCTGACTGCTGATTTCCGATGTCGGTCTCTCGGTATCCGCTTGCGATGCGAATTGACTATCAACCACGACGGTGAGGGGTGTACGAATATTTTACTAGGAAACGATTATTTGGATAGACGAGACCCATGGGAGGGGAATTGGCTGAGGTTGGAAGGAAATCATCCCAAATGGAAGCTTCACAGACAGGCGTGGAGTCCTGATTAGGGCTTACTCCTCGAGAAACAGGCTGATTGCAACCTCATAGCCTTTCGCAAACAGCCTAAGTAAAAGCATTATGGGCACCACGACTGGTATCCAAAAAGTATGCCAGTAGCATTGATGACATGTTTCTTAATGAGCGGACTGTTAATAAGTTTTAGCTTCTCGACTCTGGTTTCCACAAAATTTCATTGGAGTAGCTTGTAAAAAAAAATTTTTGGTGCCGGAAGATCGACATAAGATTAATTGTTCCAGCATATATGCTTCGATAGCTGAGTGTTTTCGGAAGTAGGAGTAGGAAACTACAGCCACCTATTCCAGATGGCGTATCCTATAGAGCGTTCATAATAGATGACCACAGCAGAAGCTATTTAGCAAGATAACTTGCTCAACGGCAATTCTCGCAGCAGGAGATATGTAGAACTGAGTTGATGGATTAGCAGAGAAACAGTAGTGAAGAGAAATCTTCGGACATAACATTTATGCACACCATGCACACCATGCACATCAATGACTAACCAGGCGCAAAACCACGAATTGCCTCACAAGACTACATCAATTTAACCAACACCTCTACTCTTCCCATCCCACGGAATTCATATATCTGGCTCCCTTTTTTTCTCTAAATAAACACAGCATATTCCATTTCCGGACCTCAACTCCGCCGTCCCGTCCATCTAATCTAGGGTCCAACCGCCCTTATCAATCTCTAACCCTACTGGGCAATCCGACCTACTCAGTTGAGTATCTTCCCCGACCCTGATACCGCACATCAGTGGACACCATGACATCTTCGTTAAGTGATAATCGGGGTCCCCTCGCCACTTACATTGGAGACAGTGCCGTTTTTTTGTGGAGGCCTGGACCCTAGACCCCTCTTGTCAGTTGGTCCGGCCTGTCGTTAATGGATGGACGCGCGTAGGTGGTATATATACCTTCGACAACGCAACTTTCTCTACTTGTACTTCATCTATATCACTTCTTTCTTGTTTTATACCTTACTAGGCCATAACAAAGCCATAAAAAAGCACAAGAAACGAAAATGGTCCTCCTCCGCTCCATCTATGCCACCACGGCCACCGTCCTTCTGGGCGCGCAGTCCGTTGCTGCTGCCCCCGTCGCTGCCGCCGCTCCCAACCTCGGATCGGACATCTCCAGCGGTTTCCAGGAAGCCGGGGACAAAATCAAGGGTGTTTTCGAACGCTGTGTCCCCGATGACCCGACCTCGTGCGGCTCCGGTAACGTCAAGCGTGAAGCTGGAATTGCGTCCGACATCAAGGGTGGTCTTGAGGATGCTGGCGAGAAGATCAAGGATACCTTCACTAAGCGCTGCATTCCTGATGACCCGACTTCTTGCAGCCCTGGTGACTTCAAGCGCGAAGCTGGAATTGCATCCGACATCAAAGGTGGTCTCGAGGATGCTGGCGAGAAGATCAAAGATACTTTCACCAAGCGCTGTGTCGTTGACGATCCGACTCCCTGCGAATCTGAAATTTCTTAATAGAAATATGGCAGTGCGATGCTATACTACGCTGCCTTACTATGCTGACATGAGGATGAGTTGACGTCGTGTATATAACGGAGGTTTTTACTTTGTCTAATGATAATCTATTCCTAATCCTGGACGGTATAAGCGAGTAAATATCATTACCATGTAAATACACGTATCCAAGAAAAGAGTAAAAGGAAAGACACCATTCCACCCGCTCAACAAATGCACTGGTATATAACTGAACATCATCAGATATAGAAAGAGAAATAAAAAAGGAAAGGAAAGGTATCAATCATCACTAAAACGGAATAAGGCAGAATGGTATATAGCGAATAAAAATCAATAGAAATCAAAAGATTAGAACATACTCCCATCAAAAGGAACTTTAGGCGGAGGATACGACGGCGGCGGATGCGGCATAGGTGGCGGCGCAGTACCACTCATAATCTCCTGTCTCGCCTTGATACTTAACGAGCCACCCTCGCTCGAGGTCTTGCGCAACCGGTTCCGCGAAAGTGGCCGCTCGTCCTCGAACATGCTGCGCTCGTTGGCCTGCGTTCCTCGTCCGCTGGATGCGTATTCGCTGGGTGAGGGTGTTTGGGTGTCCTGCTTCTCGCCCTTCAATGCGCCCAGGATTGTTTGCGTGGTTGTTTGTCGTCGACGGCGCGGGTTCATGGGTGGAACTGGGGGCGTTTCCATGCCGTTGGTTAGGCTTGCGCCTGGGGGGAGGCCGATCGTGGGGACGTTGGATGTGGATGAGAGTAGGGTAGGTTCTGAGATTTGAAGCTTGTTGATTGGGCGCTTTTGCAGGCCTGTATGGCCGGGGGCGCGCTGGGGCACGACGTGGCCTGCGGCAGCGGCAAAGGTTGGCGCTGGTGGGGACGAAGGAGAAGGTGTGAGGTCGAGAGGCGGCGTGGCGTTGGCAGAGTACGGCGCAATTGGAGAAGGTCGGGGCGCGTTTCCAATCATCGCCGGGTTAGGGCCAGGCACCGGAGGCAGGTGGTGTTGTGGTGGCGGTGGCGGCGGTGGCAGGTCGAAGTAGCTTGGGGTTCCTGAGCGACTACCGCTACGGTAGCGGCCAGAGCTGCGCGAGGAGGAACGTTCGTCACCCTCTACGGAGGGACGAGTGGACGAGGGAACCGAAGTGTTGGCGCGCGGGTCGTACGTGAAATCTGGGAGGTGGGTTTCGTGCGAAGCGACCGATCGTTCGTCCACAGTTCCAAGATCGTCGTTTCGCAATCGGCTCTTGGATCGGCAGGACGCGTCTGAGCGGGAGCGATCGCGTCGAGCCCGGAAACCTGTGAACGAATGGGGCGATGCATTACGGCTATGGCTCGACTCGCGAGAAGCGTCCTGGTTACCACGGGTGAAAGCAGCGACTCGCGACCGCACTGACGGTCGGTCACCAGGGACTTGTGAGGTGCCCGAATTCAATTGCTGAGTGCTCAAACTGGGAAAAGGAATCTTTTCATCCTCCTCGCGCCATGGATCGTTCTGGTCCAAGTTAACCAAGGATGGCGTAGAAGAGTTACCCGACTTCTGGAATAGATGGTGTTTGCCGGCGCGGCTCTTCAACAGTGCAAAGGCATTACCAGGCTTGACCTGGGAAGACGAGTCAGGAGTTCCACAGCGGACAGGACTTCCTGATCGACTCGCCGACCGACTGGCTGCTCGGCTAGGCGCTCGACTATTTGATCGACTCTCAATATCTGCGAAGTTCTGCAGTTTCTCTTGCACCTTCCTACGTCTCTCAGCCAGCTCATTGGCAAATTCCTCGCGTTCGCGCTGCGTTTCAGTGCTGGCGTTACGCCGGTGGCTGCTGCTGTTGCTGTCCCCTGATTCGTCGTCGAGCGAAGAGTCACTCGAAGTCCTCCCCTGACTCTCTCCCGGCAGCTCCTCGGGAATCGTGGATCCTGCGGAAATTGTACACTGGAATGACGGTTCATCGGCGGGAGGAGGGATGGGGGCGACATCAGCAGTGTCTTGCTTGGCCTCGGGAACGTCTCTATTGTCGGTAAGCTTGGGTGGAAGTCCCGGCGATGGTAGTTGGATAGACTTGTCGCTCTCCTGTCGCAAGTGTGTACGAACCAATCCACTAAGTCCCAGACCAGATGGTCCCAAAGTAGGCGAGTCAGGCTCCTGCGGTGCCTGGGCATTGTTTTGCGAATCGGCATTCTCCGCGATATCGTTTTCTGCAATGGGCTTAAGGTCTCCCAAGTCCGAAAATCGTACTTCGGGCAGAGGATGACGCTCCTGGGGCTCTCCAGGTGGGGCCGACGGCTTCGAGGGGGTGCGGGACCGGGAGCGGAACGCGGGATGGATGTCCTCTTCGTCCTCCTCGTTCTCCTCGTCACTGGAGTCACTGGGACTAGAGTTGCTGAAGAACGTAGTGCGGTTCATGCTTTTGGAAGCCTCGCTGTAGTGAGACGAGGCGGATCCTGGCCGCGAGCGGTAGCTGCTAGCGTTGGAGATACCACGGGGGCGTCCAACGCGTTCTTGCGGGGAGGTGGTGGGAGCAGGAGGGGCGTTGCGTGGAGGTGACGGGGGTCGCCGTAATGGTGGAGTGCTTCGACCCTGATGCATCTGCAGCTGGCGTCGGGTGAACTGTTGCTCGTCAAATGGCACTCGGGGCTTGTTGAAGAGACCTAAAGCAGTGGCTTTCCCATGGTCTTCCGGCTGCAGAGCAGCCGCCAAGGGCACGGGTTTTTCCTCAACTTCGCTGATAGGTGGGCTTAGGGGCGGAGCATTGTATCCAGACGGAACGGGATCTTTGGATTCACTCTCAGCCAACTGAGGCCTGGGCGATGCAGCCGACAAAGGAGGGCTCGCCGGACGGGAAGACGGGCGAGCAGCGTCAACAAGAGGGAGTCTCTGCAGACGATCGCGCAGGCTGGTTGCACTCCGGGAAAAGGCCCGGTTCATCTGAGGGTGTTCAGGGGTTCCTGGGCGCTGGCGGCTGAGACTCTCGAGCCGATTCAGTGTGAGATTTTGCTGGTTCTGGACCGACTGAGCCAGGCCCTGGCCGTAACGACGAGTGGGTTTGGGTGCACCGCGTTCAGGGAATGGGAATTGCTTGCCTGTCGAGCCGTCGATGGATTGCGGCGTAATGGGATCCCCGTCGACTGAGGTTGCTGCGGTGGAAGCATGACCAAAGGTAGGGGCCGGACCGGAAGCCGTAGAGGAATAGGTGGTACGGTTGGTAGACCCGATACTGGACAAGGCATCTTCGTTGGAGGAGAAGGTAGGCGAATTTAAGGCACCATCTTCAGCAACGGCGCGCTCTTCCTTTTCCTTCAGTCTGAGACGCTGGAAGGCGGACAGGGTCACGTCGTGTTCGTAGACAGCGCGTCCCAGGCCCGAGCGACCGGCCTCAGGTCCAGGATTAGGGGACGTGCCTCTAGATCTGGCGGGAACCTTGTAGACCTTTTGACGACCACCAAACAGGTTATTTCCTACTTCAGCACGACGAGCCCTGCTCATAATACTCCCCCCTGCCTGAGAACGATCGTCGTCAGTCCCATAGCCATCGTTAGACTCCGCCTGCCCGAAGGCGGAGGGACGACTGTTGATGGACATCTCATCAATATCCGCCAGCTGGTTGGGGTGACCAAACATATTCAATCGGGACGCGCGCTTCGAGAACAGGACGCTGTCATCGCTAGCTTTCCCCAGTAAAGACTCGGGATCATCCTGTTCCTTAAGCATACTGAAGCGCGCAGACAGCTTGGGCATGAGCAGACTGGTGCGGAAATCATCGGGGGCTGGGAGGGCATTGGCGAGGTCGAATTCGGAGACCTTGGGAGAAGTCGTTTGCAGGCCATCATCTTTCTTGCTGGCGGGCTCCTTTTCTTTTTTGGTGGGAGTGATCGAGGAGATGATGGTGGTGGTGGAAGAGGCGGCCTTTTCGGACTGGACCAACTCTTCCCTGGCAGCCTTTTCCTTTTTATGCCTGCGGAGGCGGTTCATAATGGACTGTTTGGCGGACAAAACGAAAGTGGTAATTGAAAATTCTAGAGAAAGCATCGAGTCAGTTCTGTGAAGAGGCCATGGGGAATGCAGTCGTCAGGGGGACGCACAGCGCAGGAGGAGGTTTATGGCTGCATGTCTAAAGTGACTGGTCGCACGCGTCTGTTGTGATCAGTGGCAAACGCGGGGGTAACGAGTGACTGCGAGCAACGAAGGACTGAGAGATGAATAGATGAAGAGACAGTGGTAGTCGAGCAGTGAAGAAGAAATGAAGAAATGAAGGAAATTGCGGAAAAGGATCTGGATCCGATCACTTTTTTTCGGTTTTGGTTCTTCGGGGCGGATCGACGCTGGTTTTTGGTTCGTTTGATTTAATCTCTTGAATTACATTACTCCGTACAGAGTTGGTCAATAATATCTTGTTTAATAGGCTATATAGGCTCTACATCGAGGACGGTGTTATCGGTACCTGAATAGGTACCGAGTAGGTATTTATCTGGACAAAGAGGCATTGTGGAAGTACTTGTCTGTTTGTACTCTGTATCGTATGTTTGTATGTAATGTTTGTATAATACAGCTAGTAACGGCACCCCTTGCAGACCCCATTACCACCACCAATAAGAAGAGGCTATCTCCACCAAGGCGGTTAGTAATCTCAGGAACCGGTTCCGTACCATGGGATAGGGTCAGCACAGACCGTATTCAATCCTCGAGTAGCTTACTGTATACAGGTACGGAATACAGAGAGTACATAGATTGATGGAAAGAGATTAACATATCGAGTATGTGGTACTATACTTGCGCACAGGAATGTAATACAGGCTAAGACAAGACACATAAGCGCTAGGTCAAACATGAGACGAACAAACTTTGAGTCTTCGATTCATCAATCTCGACTGTTTCACCTCTGAATCGTCTCACCAGGCTGAAATCCAGAACAAGATCATAATTGGAGTAAGGCTGTCACCAAAAACTAGCACTATCCTCACTGATATTAAGGACTTCAATAAAGTAATCTCGGGAGTAATACTCTGCACTCCGTCCTCGTATCCCTGGGCAATATATTAATGTATTTACTCGGTGAAAGACACGTGACCTATGGCCCCCTGACCAGGGGTTGCCCTATTGATCCGCATTGATGTGCCATGCCTTGCTTGGTGATCTATCATTGAGACAAGGCAAAGGGTGCGCTCGCAGTCGTGACTTTGTCGACAACCGCATAATGCACAATGCACAACAATGCGCAGTGCAAATGACGTGACGCCATACATAATTATTCAGCAACCCCTCAGCTGAATATACAAAGGGCTGCCCCTCATGGATACCACAACCACAATCTACTATAACCATTTATACTACTAGTATATTATACTCCGTACAATCGCAAAATGCACGTCCTTCTCCTCGGTGGCCACGGCAAAGTCGCCCTCCATCTGACTCCCCTCCTCCTCTCCCGCGCCTGGAACGTCACCAGCGTCATCCGCAACCCTGATCACGAGTCTGAAATCCGCGCTCTCGGACACGGTAAGAAGGGCTCTCTTGACATCCTCCTTTCTAGCCTCGACGATGTGAAGACAGAAGCGGATGCAAAGAGTATCATCGACCGTGTCCAGCCGGATTACGTCGTTTGGTCTGCTGGTATGTCCCCACCCTCACTCAACGTTACATCCGTACACAAGTGCTGAATGATTGTAGGCGCCGGTGGAAAAGGCGGCCCAGCACGCACCAAAGCCATTGACGAAGTAGCCGCCAAGAACTTCATATCTGCCTCCTTCGCCAACACCAAAATCACCAAGTTCCTCCTCGTCTCGCATATCGGCAGCCGCCGTAAGCAACCCTCTTGGCTCTCCGACGACGAATGGGCGCACCTCCAACACGTCTCCAACAACGTCCTTCCCGCCTACGCGAAAGCCAAGCTCGAGGCGGACGAGTACATGACTGCCCTCGCGGCGAAACAGCAGCGGAAGCCGTTCCAGGCGATTAATCTGCGGCCCGGTACGTTGGCGGATACGCCTGCGACGCGGAAGGTGCAGTTGGGGAAAACGGCAGGGCGGGGAACGATTACGAGAGAGGATGTGGCTATTGTGGCGGATAAGTTGTTGGCGAGGGATGATACGAATGGATGGTATGATTTGTTGAATGGGGAGGAGCCAGTGGATGAGGCTGTTGAGAGGGTGGTTAGGGAGAAGATTGATACGGTTGAGGGGGAGGATGTTGAGGGAATCGTTAAGCGGCTCTCTTGAATTATGATTGATGAATATATGCGTACAAAATCTATGTACAGATGCAAATGGTAAATGGTCACAGCTTAGCCTTAGGCTTAGCAGCCTTGGCTTCATCTTGGACCTGCTTCTTCAACATCCGACGGAGAATCTTTCCACTCGGGCTCTTGGGGATTTCGTCCATGAACCGTACACCACCGCGCAGACGCTTGTGGTATGCCACCTTCGCATCTAACCACTTGACAATGCTCTCCGCCTCTTGCTCAGCGCTTGCGCCAGAGGACTTGCTCTTGCCACTCCTGACGACAAACGCAATAGGCACCTCACTGCCATGTGCCTCGCTCTCCACACCAATCACCGCAACATCATCTACGGCCTCATTGTCAACCAGGATACCCTCCAATTCCGCAGGTGCAACCTGGAACCCCTTGTACTTAATGAGCTCCTTAACCCGATCCGTAATGTAAAAATTCCCCTTAGGATCCTGATACCCAACGTCACCAGTCCGGAACCACCCATCTGCCGACAGACATTCTTCCGTCGCAGTCGGATTCTCATGGTACCCCTGGAACACATTTTCACCTCGCACATATAGCTCCCCGACCTCACCAGCGCCGACCTCGCGCGGTTCAGACCCATCCTCCGGCATGGTCATATACTTCGCCTCCATGTTCGGCACCATCTTTCCGACAGACCCAACACTGCTATGCCATTCGCTCCAGGGCTGGGTGTGCGTGACGGGGCTAGTCTCACTGAGACCATAGCCCTGCTTGATACCGACTTTGATGCGCGCGTAGACCGCTTCGACAAGTTCTTGGGTGAGGGGTGCGGCTCCGCAGTTCATCATGCGCAGGCTGGAAAGGTTGTATTTGTCAACGATGGGGTGTTTGCCTAGTAGCAGGACGACGGGAGGAACGACATAACTGAAAGTGATGCGGTAGTTCTGGACGTGGGCGCACCATTTCTCGATGTCGAATTTCTGCATGACGATCAGGTGGTAGCCGCGGTAGATTGTTTGGTGAAGGAGACAGTTCAGGCCGTAGATGTGGTAGAATGGGAGGAAGGCCAATATCCGGTCTCCTTTTCCATCTTCGCCTCCATTGCAGGATAGGTTTCCGCCGTCCCCGGCTTCCAACTGGAGGCTATTGACCACGATATTCCGATGCGACAAGCGCACTCCCTTTGGCAACCCAGTCGTCCCTGACGAGTACACCAAGAACGACAGATCCTTTCTCGGATCAATCTTGGTCTTACGGAACCTCGTCGCGCCAGAGATATTCCTTACAGATGTAAAATGCTTGAACCTCGCCTCAGGATGTCTCTCGTCTCCAATAAGTATCACTCTCTCCCTCGAAATCCCAGCTTTAGCCGCTGCTTTCTCCGCAACGCCCAACACAGACATCTGCGTAACCAACGCTTTCGCACCCGAGTTCTTCAGCTGGAATGCCAATTCCTCAACTGTGTAGGCGGGATTCGCGGGGGAAACGACGCCACCGGCCCAGTGGGTGCCCCAGGTGACGACGGGGGTATCGATGCAGTTGGGGGTGAAGAGGGCGAGGACGTCGCCTTTGCGCCAGTTGTAAATTGCCTTCAGGCCTTTGCCAAAGGTAAGGGCGCCTTCTTTGACCTCAGCGTAGGTGTAGGTGCGTTGTGTGTCGGCATCTTGGTATATGACTTTTGGTTGTTAGTGCCTTCTTTTTTTCTTCTTGTAACGTAGACAGAGCAGGGAAGCATACCCTTGTCATCTGGGAACGGCTTATTCTTCCTCTCAAACAGAAAATCCCAGATATCAACATCCGGTACCTGGATTGGAGCGTATGACGATGTAACAGGCATGGTGATAAGCAGACAATCCTACTAAATGGTCCAAAATGTTCAATCACAACCAAATGCAATAGAAAAAAAAAGCAGAAACGAAACACAAGCTCTTTTGAAAGCTCCCAGGAGACAAATAAACCGGCGCCACTCACACTTTACCCCATTTTGCTTACCTTGCCTTCTCCAACTACTGGTGGCGTCGGTTATGTTGCGAACACGGGCCTCGGTTCAGAAAGGTGCAAAGAGTTATGGTTCGGCTATGGATGGACCGGATTGCCGAGTAGGAGGAGCACTGGCCTAGTGGTAGTAGTAGTACGGAGTAGTACAAGTAGTTACTCACCATGTAGGTACATGGTTCTTTCCAAAGTGGTGCTCTAATCCCATGTCCCATACCCCGTATATTGAATTATATATTATCCGTTCACGTACCCCGTATGCCAAGCACTGTTGGCCGGGGTACAGAGAGGCGCATTCTGACATCCAACGTCTTGACAGCTAACCTCGGGACGCATTACCCTGTTCGGAGAGTGTGGGGGAAATATACACCAATTGGATGCGAAAATTCAAGCCAATTACAGGCCTCATTGGGATCCATTGTTGACAAGCGTTCGCCAATTTTGCGCTTTTTCAGGTTGTGTGGGATCCTGTTTCAACACAATTCTGGAGTGTTTCGATCGATATTCTGGGATCAAAATTTTGGTTGTTATTCTGCGACATATCCATAACTTTATCATACGATCTACTTTATGCTCAGTTTTATGCACACTATGCCTCGCACAGACAGAATATGGCTGACCCTACCACCTCGCCAGATCAACCAATGGGAGCCCCCCATTCCCGCTGCAAAAAGGCGTATAAACCATTGCAAGGACCTTACTGTTGCCTTCGGGCATTTGGTCAATTTGAAACGATACAGAGAAGATTAGCATGGCCCCTGCACTAAGGATGACACGCTCAATCAAAGAGAAGCTACCAGTTTTTTTTTTTCTGGTTACAGGGCGAAATTGAAGATTTTGCCTAATTGGACCTAATAGGCTTCAGCGGCGGGTGGTGCGTTCGAGACACGGGGGGCGGCCTTTTATTTTTGTCGGGTTTTATAGTAGAACGTCGCTCACCACTACTACAAATTACAGCGACACGATGTATTCCAACTACACAAGAAATAGCTTAATTATTAGAGAATGTCTCTATATGCAAATATATATATATTCTACTTATTCCGCCGCCCAGAAATACAATAAACCTACATCAAACTCGTCCTTCCTCCAACTTCTCTTCCTCCCTCACCATTAGGCATCTCTCCATTCCGTCCCATCACAAACTCTCGATAGATAGCCAGCAAGCGTTTGTATTCAGGCTCACTCAGCGATCGCCGCGTGTTATCCAGCGATCGCTCAATATGCTCCCACCGCACGATGACCTCCACACGCGGTTCTTCTTGAGATGCGTTGCCGTTAGTCATGGGTGTCGACTGTGCAGCAGCGCCGACAGTACCCTGCTGTTCCAGCTGGCGCTGGCGACGGCGCGTGCTCTTTATTGTTTCGAGCTTGGAGGCGACGATGGCCGGAGAAGGCATGGGGACTGATCCTGTTTGTTGCTCGTTGGAGTACAGAAATTGGATGAAGGATTTGCTGCTGACACTGGTGGAAGACTGTTTGGCGCTGCCCCGGGTGGGCGCTTTGTCGTTGGTTGCGGTGTGGTCACCCAGAGCATCGTGCACGGCTTCAAGATGGGCGTTGTATACTACGGCTTGGATATCAGCTCCTGAGAAACCCTCGGTTCTGGCGGCAACCTCGTCCAGACGGCTGACGACTTCTTGGTTCATCTTCAGCTTCTTGCTAACGGCTTCAATGATGTCGACTCGATCTGAATGCGATGGCATGCCACAGAGGAGGGACTTGTCCAACCGTCCCGGACGCAACAAAGCTGGATCGATTAAATCAGGTCGCGAGGTTGCCGCCAGCACGTAGACTCCAGAGAGACCTTCTGCACCGTCCATTTGAGTAAGGAGCTGGTTGACAACACGATCTGTGACACCAGTGGAATCATGTCCACGTTTTGGTGCGATACTGTCAAATTCGTCAAAGAACAGAATGCATGGCCTTGCAGCCTGTGCTCTTTCGAACAGATCTCGGACGCTCTTTTCACTGGCACCGATGTACTTATTCAAGATCTCGGGTCCCTTAACACTGATAAAGTTCAAGCCGCATTCGCCCGCTACTGCACTGGCCAACATCGTTTTCCCACATCCGGGGTAACCGTAGAGAAGCAATCCAGACCGCAGACGCAGAGGACACTGCGCAAAGATAGGCGCATACTTAGTGGGATATTGCAGCGTCTCCATAAGAGTTTGTCGGGTCGAGTGCAGGCCACCGATTGCAGAAAAGGTCGTCGTAGAGGAGGTAAGTGTGACATTACGCAGAGATGCTGGAGTGAAGCCTTTGAGTGCATTCTCAAAATCATCAGCTCTAAGAGCAACCGCTTTCGAGGCTGCTGATGGATCTTGCACCGATCGTATCAAAGCCTCGTTCCGAGCACGGGAAATGAGTAGAACGAGGTCCCCTGGCATGTACCCATCGGTTTTTCCAGCCAGCTCGAGGAAATCAATGTCTCGTGCAAGAACGAAGCCATCATTCTCAGAGGAACCAGGTCGACTCTCAGGATTTGAAGGGTCTAACCATGAGTCATGGGTAGACTCGCTAACGCTCCGTGCGCGGCCGTTGATGCTGTCAGCAGCCTTATCCTGGCTTGTGAGTTTCTCCAGAACCTTGCGACGTCCATCTTTGTCAGGTGCCCTGAGATGAATAACTTCGCGTGCCACATGCCCACCAACGATGACGTTGTTTAGGGACTCTTTAGATTGCGCAGTAGCCAGGAGGACAACCGGAGAATTCATCGAGCAATACTCTCGGACCATCGAGCAGATGACTTCACTGTTTTGGCGACTGCGGCCGTTGTCTCCTCCAACTTGCAATTCTGTTTCCGCAGGACATAGTTTATCGAGGTCGTCCAGAATTACTACTGATTGCCCACCCAAGCGGGCGCACCAAGCAGCAGACATAAAAAGGCGGTTCAAAGTTTCTTTGATGTTCGAAATTCGAGTTTCATCAGTAACCAGCTTCCGACAAGAGAAGTATTTCACATTGAACAGATAGTCTTTCTGTACCCGGTGCGCAAGGAGATGAGTAAGAGCTGTTTTCCCGGCCCCGAGACCGCCAGTCAATAGAATAGAAGTTGATTTGGTCAGGCTGTCAAGAGATTGCGAGATGATAGAGTCAATTCCCACCAGTTCGTGAGCAACTTCTGGGATTGGATCATCGGTGGGTAGTGCAGACGAGCCTTCCGACAGTCTAGGTATTTCGGACTGCACCTCTAGAGACAGCTTCGACTCTGACCCCAAGAGCCACCCGAATGAAGGTTTAGAGGTATCGTTGCCCTTCAGCGGGGGTTCAAAGCGGACAATCGCACCATCGAATGCAGACACAGATCCGGGGTTTTCTACCCTTGGCAACACCATTCCGTCTGTCAACGCACCTGACAAAAGACCGATGTCAGACCCAGGAGCTCCATGGATCACCTTGATCCGCTCGAGCAGCGCGTCCTTCGCAGCTGCAGTATCAGCGCCGAACTTCAATCCATCTCTCTTCTTCGACGGATCGGACGTGAATGGATATATCTTAAGCGACTTCACTGTCGACCGTTGCATCTGTGGGGGCGCTGCTTCAACGCGAACGACACCCCCGACTATACCTTCTGCACTCAGCGTGCTGCACAGTAAGGTGGAAATGGCAGCGTGCTGGGTATCTGGTGCATCGACCCATGGTACCAGCTTAGCAACGAGCTTTGTCGCAGGAGAACCGGCCTCGCTTGATTTTTGTTGCTCCGTCTGGTTTATTTGCTGCTGAGGGTCGGGCATCGGTTTGAGGCCAGCGGGTTGGACAATGGATATGCACACCCAGCCGGCACCTCGAAGCTCGTTTGTGGCGAGTAGGTCCGGATCAACCCATACACGGAAGCCTTCATTATTGTCATCGTCGCATTCTGCATCGAACCACTGGTCAGCAGACTTGCGATCGACACCTCTCAAGTAGAGCCCGCTTCTGTTTGCACTACTCTTCGGTCGCGCAGTACCGCTGCTACTTCTCCCACTGGCACTCTTCCTGCTGGCAACGCTGCGACTGTCTGTCCGAGAACCTGCCGTGCTTTTCGGACGGACCTTGGGCGCGACTATAACTTCCGCATCCGGGGCTATCTTTGCAAATGCCGACATGTCAGATGGAGCGGGTGTAAGTGAGGTGATGACGATGTTCGCGGTAGATGTCGGAGAAAGATGCAAAGCCAGAGGGTGCATGTGCTCGAGCTGTCCTGCATTATTATATCCCGGATTCGGAAGTGCGCGAATTTGCGATAAAAGATTAAGCTCCAAGAAGTTGGCGTGAAGTTCAATAACTATAGACACCAACGTCAGCAAACGTACTTCAGACCACCGTGGCAACGAATAAAACATACTCTCCCAGTCTTCTGGAGTCATGGGCTCAATATTAACAGTGTGTGCCACCGGAGGATCAAGATGTATGTATATTGCAACCTGACACGCTGTTAGAACTCCTCAGCCAATTCGGCTTTGAGCTGCTCTGCCTTACTGGTTGTCCTTCTGCAAGGCCCAAGACTCTTCCAAATGTGGTATCCAATTCCACCGTCGACACCTCTTGTTCTCTGGCAGAGCCCCTATTTATGCCGTCTCTTCCCACGACTGGTGCAAGCTTTCGTTTGCTGGGCATGCCCGTCCATCCCAAGTATAGCGACCGTTGTGATGGGCTTCCGTTGGCCCTCCCGGAAGAAGGTCGATATTGCAGCTCAACAATGACATTTTGCGCGGTCTAGAGTAATGGTCGATTAGCTTCCGCTGTCTTAACAAAAAAAATTGAGTTGTATCTCGAAAACGACCAAGTTGAAGCGTGCGCGAGAGGACATACGGCATTCGCGTTAACCAGAAGCGCGGTCAGTGATGGCGGCAAATTGACCAAGCAGTTCTTCAGAGGCACAAGGGCAACTTCTGCCGTCGAGGAGGGCTTTCTGGGCGCCATTTTCAGGCGCTATGGCAAATGAGAGAAAGTGTGATTTTCAAAACAAAAGGAGGAAGAAGCTTAGAATTCAGCATCTCCCCCAGACCTCAGCTTGTTGACTCCGCAATTAGAGGCCATCGTTCACTTTCCCCGAGTGCTCTTCGCCGAGCCGGCCCGCCGTAGGCACCCGGACCGAGGGTTGTTCCTCTCCGTGTCACGTGGGTTACACTAGTCCGAATTAGGACTAGCAGAAGTCAGAGCAGAGGACGCGTCTCTTTTTGGGCGACGCGACGCGTTTCGGCGCCAAAGCTGCTAAACGCCGCCCGACACCTGAATCGCTTTGATCTCCTTCCTTTTTCCTCCCACTGAGGGGAACTGTCAACCACCACCGAAACACAGTCGACGGTCAATCGGATCGGGCTTTCTATTGTCGTCGCATCATGGCTTTGCTTCAGTACCCCGCGCCCGTCGACTACGCGGCCCAATTGGATACCTTCAAAGACTTCCTTCAGCATTTCAAAACTTTTGAGTCGGCCTCCGAATCGGCCGCGACAGAGGCACTTGAAGATTTGCACATTGACGGCGACCGGACTAGCGATGAATATGATTTTATGGACGATGCCGAGGAAGGGGAGGGTGCGCAAAGACCCGGAGCTGGTCGCACACGCCGGGAACCGAAGTTGAAATATATGCAGATGCTGCAAGATGCTGCAAACCGGGAACGAATGAACGTCGTTATCGAATTGGACGACTTGAATACCGTATGAATTCGAGCCCATTATGCCGATTTCTGTGACAATTTCTGATGAGGATGCAGTTTGAGAAATCGCTTCCAGAGGAGACAGACTTAAAACTTGTTGAGTCTGTTCAAAAAAATACGCACCGCTATATCGAGATCTTTTCGCAGGCCATCGACGCCATCATGCCTAAAGAAACCAGGGAAGTCACGTATGTATATTCTGAAAGCTCTAGAGGGACCAGGAAATTGGTGGTTAACATGCGAACAGTTTCAAAGATGATGTACTTGATGTTATTATGTCCCAGCGTGAAAGGCGGAACGAGAACCTAGCCATGGCCATGGAAGCAGACATGGATACTGCAGCGGCTCCTTCAATGTTCCCGCCTGAGCTGACTCGCCGATACACTCTCAATTTCAAGCCACTTACTCCTTCTGGTTCCAGCACCGAACGTGATTCAAAGGCAATGGCAGTCCGAAATGTGCGCGGAGAGCATCTTGGTAGTCTAATCACAGTTCGGGGAATAACTACTCGTGTGTCCGATGTCAAGCCCGCTGTCCAGATCAACGCCTACACTTGTGACCGATGCGGTTGCGAAGTCTTCCAGCCCGTCACAACGAAACAGTTCCTTCCCATGACGGAATGTATGTCGGATGAGTGCACACAGAACAACTCCAAGGGCCAATTGTTCCTCTCCACCCGTGCGTCGAAGTTCGTTCCATTCCAAGAAGTGAAGATCCAAGAGATGGCCGACCAGGTTCCTGTTGGTCACATTCCGCGGACATTAACCATCCACTGCCACGGAAGCTTGACCCGCCAGCTAAACCCCGGTGACCTCGTCGATGTGGCAGGCATTTTCCTTCCCACTCCCTACACGGGCTTCAGAGCCATCCGCGCTGGTCTCCTGACTGATACCTACTTGGAGGCCCAGTACATCACCCAACATAAGGAATCTTACAACGAGTTGCAAATGGACAGTCGGACGCTCCGCAAGATTGAGAAATACCAGAACTCTGGAAACATGTATGAGTACCTGGCTCGATCCATTGCCCCTGAGATTTACGGCCACATCGATGTGAAGAAGGCCCTGCTATTGCTTCTAATTGGAGGTGTTACCAAAGAAATGGGCGACGGCATGCATATCCGCGGAGACATCAACATTTGTCTTATGGGTGACCCTGGTGTTGCTAAATCTCAGTTGATGAAGTACATCGCCAAGGTTGCTCCTCGAGGTGTATATACAACCGGTCGCGGAAGCAGCGGTGTCGGTCTCACAGCGGCAGTCATGAGAGACCCTGTGACTGACGAGATGGTTCTGGAAGGAGGTGCTCTGGTCCTGGCTGACAACGGCATCTGCTGTATTGATGAATTCGACAAGATGGAAGACGCAGACCGGACTGCCATCCACGAAGTCATGGAACAGCAAACCATCTCCATCTCCAAGGCAGGAATCACAACCACTCTGAACGCACGAACATCTATTCTCGCGGCCGCCAACCCTTTGTACGGCCGATATAACCCCCGTGTCTCTCCCGTCGAGAACATCAACCTTCCCGCCGCCCTCCTGTCTCGTTTCGATGTCATGTTCCTCATTCTCGATACCCCCTCGCGCGACGGAGACGAAGAATTGGCACATCACGTCACTTACGTCCACATGCACAACAAACACCCTGAAACTGAAGACCAGGGCGTCGTGTTCACTCCTCACGAGGTCCGTCAGTACATCGCCAAGGCACGAACCTACAGACCTGTCGTTCCTCAGTCCATCTCGGATTATATGGTTGGCGCTTATGTGCGGATGCGAAAGGATCAGAAGCGCGACGAAGCGTCCAAGAAGCAGTTCTCCCACGTTACCCCTCGTACACTGCTCGGTGTTGTTCGTCTGTCTCAATCCTTGGCGCGTCTTCGGTTCAGCGATGTCGTTGCTCCGGAAGACGTTGATGAGGCTCTTCGTCTCATTGAGGTCAGCAAGGCCTCGCTGTCCAATGACGGACAGATGGGTGTGGACCAGAGCCCTACCAGCAAGATTTACACTCTCATCCGTAGCATGTGGGAAAGCGGTGCTGCGGCGGTTGGAGACGATGAGAGTGGTGCTCTCAGCATGAGACGTATCCGTGAGCGAGTGTTGGCCAAGGGCTTCACGGAAGATCAACTCACGATGGCGATTGATGAATACGCCAACGTCGATGTAAGTCCTTCATTACTCTGTATCATATATGCACAGGCACTAACATTTCTCCCTTCTAGGTCTGGCAAGTCATCGCCAACGGCACTCGTCTTGTTTTCATTGGAGCTGAGGATGACGTTATGGAGGATATGTAATAGATGTCTTACGGTATATCATAACTTGTTGATGTTTCATGCTGCTGCTGCTGTTCTATACCTGAAAGATGTGTGCATTGGGATTTATGTGAGAATTCTTGGGAATTTGGTCGAGCCTGGGAATAGGTGTTATGGTGTAATTTTTCTTATCATGGGTCATGCAGGATATAATACTACGCCTTTACGGAAGTCAAGTGCAGTTACGCATGTAAGAGGTCGAGCTATGCCAAATTCAAGTAAACAACATGTTATGTATGGCTATAGATGTAACGCTTTACAAACAACTAGCGCAACCCAATAACCTACAAACTAGATTTTTCAGGCACATCGGGCTCACCAATCAGCTCTAAAAAGCTTGGGTAGACCTCATCTGTGAGATCACCAGCTTGCATGCTCCTTCCTTTAGACTTGAATGCCCGTCTCGAGCATTCTCGGGTCAAGCTACTGCCCGCCCAAGCAGCAAGCAGCAACGTCGTTGTTGGTGACATCCTCTTCCCTTCCGTCTCAAGCTCAGCCTTGACATCCTGTCTGCTCTCAGCTTGCTTGTCGTTTTCCTTCTCGCCAGAATCCCACAATTTGTTATGGTAAGCTGCTCTCCAGGCCAACAGCGTGCCTAGAGATCCAGTAAGCGTATCCCCCTGGCCTCCACTTCGCTTCAATCCTCCAGTAACGTCGGAGACGAGGGTGGTAACGCCATTCGAGATGATATCGTGCGGTCCCTTTTGGACAATTGTCACACCCCCAAGTGCATTCGATAACTTCTCACAGGCTTCCGATTCTTTGCTCGTCTTGTCACCGCCATCTCCCTTAACCTGTGCTTGGCTTTGGACTTCGATCTTCAGTGCCTTTGCGAGACGGCCAAATTCGTTGACGTTAGGTGTGAGAATGCACTCCTTGTACCCCTTTACGAGTTCCGGGTCTTCCGTGACCAAGAGGAGACCATCTGCATCTAGAACGAACGGGATCGATTGTGATTGTGCCTCCTTTATGACTTCTCTGACGACCTTGAGCGTTACACCGTCACGACCAAGTCCTGGACCGATAACTAACGCATGAAGTCGGGAGAGCATGGAGATTATGGGACCGGCGAGGGATGGCGCATCAATCGAGTTGGGATCTGAGACAGACTCGCTACTTGGAAGCAGTGGGTGTACCATCAGGCTTGGAGAGTAGGATTTGATAACCTAAGCAGATTATCTCGTGAGCCAGGCTTGTACTAGCCAATTGGAAAGCAAGAAGACATACAGATGCGGCGGATCTTTCACAGATTACATGGCTCTGTGGCAGTTAGCTTCGAGGGAACTGTAAACTGTAATTGTATCGAACGAGATATCCTCACCATATCACAACCTGCGTACAATGTTAACCAGCATAACGACTAGTAGATATTTACATAACATACCTAGCTTCGCAGATGCCATCGATGAAAAGTACGGAGCTCCTGTGTAGCTTCACCCAGTCTGTTAGAATGCGATTCATCTGATAATTTGTCGAATGAGAAAACCCGACGTACTCAAGGCTGCCTCCGATGACAGCAACACGTCCTTGTTGCCCTACATCCCACTGTCAATTACCATTCCTAATCATGACGGGCCCGGGGGGCAAACCTTTGTGGAATCTCTCGAGCAGAGGTGGTACGATCCGGCGCACCTTGTTGAAGAGCGCCTTTGATGAGGTTGACACATGTACCGGTTCCATGGTGGTGGTTCTATATATTAAGGTAGAATTCTTTACTAGAATGAGTCTATGAATCCAATATAGCGCTGATTGAAGGAAGAATAATTAGAAAAGAACTGGAGAGAGAGCAAGACCGGAAATGTGAGCGTTACAAGCTGTGATGTCACCGCCTTCAAGTGGGGCCTGAAGGATGTGGCAACAATTATAGTAGTTAACTAAATATGTATGTAGTTAACTAGTGGTAAGCTAATATTACAAGAAAATTATATGGGATTGTAGTATGCTGATTGTACTAAGCTAAGGATATAAACAGGACGCCCGCTCATAATAATAAAGCTAGTGTGTAACTGAACGAGGCCACCATCTATTGACACCTAAAGAAAAACTCCAACTTAAGAAAGCGAAATCAAAGAACGAGTAGAATGTAAATGACTTATAGAATGCACCCCCGAAAGTACCCCTCGCTGATGCTCCGTAAACAAAGAAGAAAAATAAACCAAAGAAAACAAAAAAGACTTGCCAGAAGGGAGTATCGAGTCGTGATAAAAAAAAATTAATGAATAATGTTCATCTGGCCCTTGACGCCAGCGAAATAAGCTTCTTCTTCCGCTCCAGTTTCTCTTGTTTGGCTGCGAGTTCGGCCTGCCATTCTTCTTCATCCTCTCGTCTGGCGGCCTTAAGAGCCGCTTGCTCTTCCGACTCCACATTGTCGAAACCAGCTTCCATATCAGATGATGCGTCCGAGTAGTAGTCGTCATAGTCGTCCGCATATTCACCTTCGTCCTCCTCATCCGTACCAAGATAATCGTCCATCCGTGATCGTTTGCTGGCTTTAGATCGTTGTCTTTCAGCGGGATCACGCTTGGGTGGTAAACCGGCTGTTCCTCGGTATTCAGTTGTCGCGGGCGTCTGCGTCGGTCTGGCAGTGCCTTTGTAGGTGGGCTCATCAGGATCTCGTTTTCTCGCCGGTTTTCCATCGCCAAGTTTGGCACCCGCTGAAGTTCCAGCGGCGGCACCGCCTTTTTTTGCCAGTCGTGGATCTTTCTCCTTCGCCTGTGCTTCCATCGCTCGTTTCTTGCGTTCCATTTTGCTGAGCCTTTCTTTAGGCGCCGTCTTGTTTTGGTGTTTGAACATTCCTACTTGCGCCGGCGCAGTCTGCTGAAGAGCCTTTGCTTTCATCATGAGATCGGCGAATGATCCTGGGGGAGGTTTGGATGAAGCAGGCGCAGTCTTCGGGGTTGAAGGCGTATTGTTGCTTGACGCAGATCTGGCTGCATTTGAAGCTTGATTCGGGGGAGGTTTTGATGCTGTAGATGTGGTAGGCCTTGAGGGTGCAGGCTTCGTGGATGTAGGCTTCGTGGGCACTGATTTACCAGGTGCTCGATTATCCGGTTTCGATGGACGCTGCAGCTGCTCTTCAGCTTTCCGCTTCATCCCTGCTGTAGCGATCTTTTTCTCGGAAGAAGTATCACGGGATGGTGTGCTGGGTTTGCGAACTTCAGACTTGGCTGTAGAGGATGAGACGGGAGGTTCCGGACGACGAGATGTTGCCGGTGGGATCGCAGATGGTTTGCCCGTCTCGATGGACGTAAGCACAGAATCGAGGAACTAAGAAAACGAGTTAGAAAAACCTGAAACACTCAAACGACCAATAGGAGACATGTACTTACGCTCATATTGCCACTCCAAGTTCAAAACGAAAAACAGAAGTTGATGTTTCCGTTAAAGAAACAGAGCAAGTCAGAAGAGAAATTCACCGTCGGTGGTTAAAATGACGAGGTAACTTCATCACGATGCTAGTACTATCGAACCCCGAGTTCGATGCACGAAATGAGATAGCCGGCACGTTCCAGCAGAGCAGAAAACGGCGGAATCGAAGAAATCGACTCCAGTAGTGTTAACAGGGTGAGACAGGGCGATAGGGACGAAAGAAAGGTGGGAGAAAAGAGAGTCAAGCCTGAAGCGCCATCCTGTCCTTCTGGAAGTCTCGAATGTCACGTGCCCATAAGCGGCTGATTTGCAAATTCGACATGCGCCACAGCGTCTCGCTTAGAAGCCCGCCGAAATGTACTAGCCACACCTGGCAGCCGCACCGCACTTTTTCTCGCCGATAATTCCATCCTGAACTTTTTCTTTCCACATCGCTCAACCACCACCCAGCGAACTCGACGTTTCAGTCTCCGCCCAACTTGCGGTTAAATCGATTGATTCTCGTGTTCAGAAAACCAACAGGTATGTATTTTCTGCGATTCCAATCCCACAGCAAACGCTTTGACGGCGACCAATTCTGACGAGAATTCTTTGGCTACAGAACTCTATTCAAAATGAAGCACCTCGCAGCTTACCTCCTCATCGCCCTTGCCGGCAACGCGACCCCCTCTGCCGACGATGTTAAGGGTGTCCTCTCCTCCGTCGGTGTCGACGCCGACGAGGAGCGTCTCCAGAAGCTCATCTCTGAGCTCGAGGGCAAGGACATCAACGAGGTTGGTTTTGCGAAAAGAATTCTATGGAAGAAACAGCATACTGACGGATTTTTTTTTTTTTTCTCAAACAGCTGATCGCTCAGGGTACTGAGAAGCTTGCTTCCGTTCCCTCTGGCGGTGCCGGCGCTGCCGCTGCCCCCGCCGCCGGTGGTGCTGGTGAGGCCGCTCCTGCTGAGAAGAAGGAGGAGGAGCCCGCTGAGGAGTCCGATGACGACATGGGCTTGGGTCTCTTCGACTAAGCGCATTCGCCCGGAGAGTAAAAAAAACTTGCTACGGATTGTGGAGGAGCAGAATCGGACAGTTATTTTCAGCCTGGGGAGTGATCTCGCCCACTGGTTTTGTCAAGCCTGGATGGTTCGGGATACTGTTACGAGTTACGCATATGTGAGCTGGAAACAGCCTTTAGTCAATACAGATCTGACCTCCACAAGTTGTTCACTGAGTAGTACGTAGACACCGATTTGTTTTCCTCTTTGAGGTTTAACCGGGGCGTATTCGTCTTTTTTCTTCCGCAAATATTGGTAGCATATTACCCCTGTATTCAAGTTGAATCAGTAATCAATAAATTTACTGCTTCAGTAAACCTACGCCCTCTGACTGGCAAAATCAGAGTGATAAGATACCAGGGTTCGAAGTGGGTAGCCCTAGATTCAATTACACCAGAAACGGAATAGGTCTAGGGCTTGACCCCGGTGGGTCGCTTAGGCGAGCCCTCCAGCCCACCTCCAAACTCGAAGTGCAGAAGCCCACGCTTAGCCCGACGACCGTCATTTCAGCGACAGACACGACCCGACAACCCATATTCCCTTCGCTTTTCGAGTGTACGATCGAAAAGCGACCTAGAGGAAAAAACCGCAAAAATGGCTGACACCGAATACGTGAGTTTTCGTCTGCGATGAGTGATATATTAATGCAAGACTGATTGTTGATCCCTTTACAGAACGCCGAGGAAGCTGCCGGTACGTTACCACTGAAAACCTTTCCCTACCCTTGACTACGAACGATGCGTGATAGAAAGATATTCGGTGGAAGTTGGAATAGAAAAAAATAATATGTGGCGATGAGATACGATGATGAAAGAAAGAATCGATATCGAAGGGACAACACAACAGTGAAAGAACGAAGTCGCTGACTGGACTTGTCGCCGAACAGAGCTTAAGAAGAGAAGACAATTCCGGAAGTTTACCTACCGTGGTATTGACCTCGACCAGTACGTTCGCATCTTCTCCTCTCATGCTCTAAACCATCCGACATCCGACTCCGAAAGAACGACACCGTCCAACAACTACCATCACGATCGGATTGTCACCTTTGGAGTCGGATGTTGGAACGGAGGGCAGCATATCACAGTTGGAAACAGTATTATCTGACATAGACAACTCAGGCTCCTCGACCTTTCTTCGGAACAGCTCCGTGATGTCGTCCACGCCCGTGCCCGCAGAAGGTTCAACCGCGGCTTGAAGCGCAAGCCCATGGGTCTCATCAAGAAGCTCCGCAAGGCGAAGCAGGAGGCCCGCCCCAACGAGAAGCCCGACCTCGTCAAGACCCACCTCCGTGACATGATCATTGTCCCCGAAATGATCGGCTCCGTCATCGGTATCTACTCCGGTAAGGAGTTCAACCAGATCGAAGTTAAGCCCGAAATGGTTGGCCACTACCTTGCCGAGTTCTCCATCTCATAGTACGTTCTTTGAAATCTGAATCTGGTATGGAAAAAGGTGTTTGCAGATGACTAACAACCACACAGCAAGCCCGTCAAGCACGGTCGTCCCGGTATTGGTGCCACCCACTCTTCCCGTTTCATTCCCCTCAAGTAAACAAATCGCTTTTGGAGTGTCGCGTGGGAGATTCGTTCGGCGTACGGATGTTGGGAAAGGAAAAAACCAAAATGGGTGGAATCCATTTACATATACCTGGGTTCTTCTACTTGTATGTCAAGTGCGGGTCAGCTGTTTCCATCTCAATATAAAAGAAGATTCTTGTCGGCCATGAAGGATCTTTGACAACTCTGATGACGAAAGACGAGCCCTTTTTGGTCGCCCTGACTTGTGTGTTTCTGCTTATGGGTCAGGGTGTCAAAAAGTTCACCTTTGCCTGTTTTTTTAAGGTTAGGTAGGGATGGGTGTTTTAATTTTACGAATGAAGTTCATCTCATGGCGCTTTGTAATGTTTGGTCTATCAGGATGACTTGTAGATGTTGTAGGACACCATCTCCACGTCCTCCACCAGAAACTATGATGTACTGCTATTCGTCCGTGTCCGATGTCTAGCGTACATCATCGTTTTAGGGCTCCCTTGATATCTACCACGATTTCTTATTGAGAACACGAATCATAACACAATAATGAGTGACCGTATCGTACTGTAAAACTTTTAGAGGACTCTTCCCTGTCGAGTCTTCCCTGTTCTATTCCCAACGTATCCAGTACGAGCAGCATCTCCAGGAGTACATAAAATATGAACACAACCAAAACTGAATCCATGTTTTTCATATCTTTCCTCCAATTTCATTTATACGGGTCAGATTGACCTCTTGGACGCACAGTCCCAATTTCCATGGAGCACACACTTTCCGGGGCCGAATGAATAGGCTCAAATCGACCTCGCGTAGCTCGATCCAACAATTCCTCAAGAGGAGTGCAGGACCGTAAACGTCTGGTGCGCTCGTCTTCCAAATCACGGGGTGAAACCTCGACTATTTCGCGATTCAAAGACCGTCTGTCCGCCGAAGCCTGCCTGTTCTGCGACCCCATCGTGTAATCTTCCTCTATGCTCTGGATGACGCCCATGCCGCTCTCATAATTCGCCAACGGAGGTCGTCTTCTGCGTCTGCCTCTCGATACACTCGTGTCGGCACTCCTTAGTGGGGTGGGTGGGCCTGTGGGGGTAATCGGAGGGACGTTCTCTTTCCAGCTTTCATTTATACCGGTTACCGTCAGGTGTGGATCAAAGCAGTGTATCTTGCCGGATCGTTGGGTTTTCACCAAGTTCCTCATCCAAAGGCTGCTTCTTTCACTGCCTGGGTCGCTATTATTTCGTCGCCCGAGACATGCTCGCTCGGCTAGTATCGCACTTCCTTCACGCGGAGAGCAAAGTCTGCGATCTACTTGCACATCTGGTTGTCCAGGTGGATGCAACCAATCCCAGGAGTTAACCCGGCTCTTTATATCCAAGAGGCTCCGCAATTCCTCCGCGATGTCGGTACAAGGGACCAAGTTGAGAGCGAGCTCGTCGCAATCTTTCATCCACAGGCGATTGTCAGGTAACAGGTGGCTCGCCTCCACCATTTCCTCCCATTTGGAGCTGACATCATGCGTTGCGAGGACGAGAATGAGAAGAATAAGCGGGTCCGTCTTGCTCAGATATTGGGAAACAAAGGTGGTCGGAAGAGTCGATCCCCGTGGAGGATAAGGAAGTGGTGCAAAAATTGGCTGCGGTCGTGGAAACGGCCAGTGTGGATGATAAAGAAATGATGTGAATGGTAATGGATATGCCATCTTGACAGCTTCGCGTCGTGATCAATACAGACGTCGACTCGCGGGGACTCCGGGATTGGCAGTGTAGAAAAAAAATATAAGAGTGTCGAGTCAGATGTACTGCTTAAGCTGTGGCCTTATTGTCCAAGGCTGTCCGCGATATAAAGAACGGTACTATCCAGAAGAGCGAAGCTCGTAATATCATAGTATATAACGATGTTGAAGTAAATAAAAGGTGCTCTTCGCGTGTGCGGCTGTTGGAGATGCGCAGTGCCGAGTAGGTTTGTTTGGGCGTTTCAAAGATCTTGTGAGGTCTCTTGATGTCCCAAAGGGGAAAGTACGCAGAACT
Source organism: Aspergillus ruber CBS 135680 (assembly GCF_000600275.1). Taxonomy (NCBI): domain Eukaryota; kingdom Fungi; phylum Ascomycota; class Eurotiomycetes; order Eurotiales; family Aspergillaceae; genus Aspergillus; species Aspergillus ruber. Next base: position 399,886 of record NW_024467307.1, on the reverse strand, counting down.
GACGACGAATTAGGAAGCCGCGACTTATCTCCATGGGCAGAAGTCAGAACCACCAAATTTCCCTCATTTTCGCTATCACTTTCTCTCCAGCGTAGCAGAAACAACGCCCTCCATTTTCTTCCACTCCCTTTCAATCTCATCCGCCATATTAGAAGGATCCAGTCCATTCGAAACAAACTCCTTGTGCACCTCATAGAACGCCAGCTGCACCATTCTTTTGAAACTAGGCACAGTACAGCTCTCTGACTCTTTATTTATTAGCTTATTCAATAAAGACCAGATAATAAGACTGAATTTTAACTCGAAGCGTTCAAGCGTAAAACCGTCGCCTGGATTTGTCTCTATCCCCTGAGACAGGTGAATAGCAAGCCTCACCAGTGCCCATGCATGTACATGGCGGATGGGGTGAGAGTCGTAAGGGTAGACGATTGGATCAACGCGGATATAGCGAACTGCGGCCTGGACGAATGCTTTTTTGAACTGTCCGTTGGTGAGTAAGGATGCGATCAGCTCGTCCCGTAGGGAGATATAGGGCTGTCTGGTGATGGGCCATGCAGAGGTTTGGTCCAAGACCTGCATGGCTGATTCCAGTTTGCGGACGGCTCCCGTTGATTCACAGTTGGGGGCAGAAATAGATTCCATGAAGGCTTGTGCTTTTGTCTCTGCCACTGCCAATGCAGTAATGTCGTGTGTTGCTGTCAAGAAGCTGTCTTCCGGTGTATCTGTTGTGCCTTCGAAGCACTTCGAGCACTGACAGTCGAAGTAGTATCGCTCTGACAGCTTCTTGCGACGAATGTCGTGAGGATCACTGGCGTCAATGTACGAAATAAAGATCTGCTCGTTCTTCTTGATCGGTCGAACAGCTTTGACAAAGAGTTCATCCCCGTCGAATCCAACGATCGAGTTATAATCACAACTGTGGTTAATAAGAGCCGCATATGGATGCAAGTACAGCCCAATCCGATCATACAAAGGATTCGTAAGATTGAACGCATTAAGATCCAGCTGACCAAATCAACATCTACAACATACGCCACGATAAACTGAAAAGAAACATACCTTTGCACCAAAAGCCGAAATAACCTCTTCTTTCATATCAATTCCAGAATACATCTTCACAGCCTTCGCAGACAGCGAGATCCGCTCCCACTGCGCCATATTTCGCTCGCGAATCTCCCGGATATGCGTCTCCAGCTGGATAAAGAGATCAACCTCTTGATTGCTATATTTCTTCTTTATACTGCGCAGTAACACCCGGAGTATTGCCCTGGCATTATTAGGGAGAACCCGAGGAGCGAGGCCTTTGAAGATCCGGCATTCGTGAGAATGCGCGAACTTCCAGTCTTTGGCTTGACATGCCTAGGGAGAGTCAGCTTCACAAATTCACAGACAATGGGAAAAGATAAAACCTACCCTATCACAATACTTTACCACCTGACACCCGGTACACGCCCTCATATGTAGATCCGCACCCACATTTAGCTGCCTCTTCCCAAAGCACCCGGAGCACGTATCATTCAACCGCGGTGTGTCCAGGACAGCCACAAAAGGGGCGCTAATTTTCAAGACGTCTTCCCCGGTGTGAATGTCTTCTGATGCAAACAAGCCATTCCCCAGGCCATTGGGTGCAGAGCCGGGTGTTGTTTTTGTATGCACAGAGGAGAGGGGGGCTTCAGCAGACATGCTGGAGCTCTGTTGTCTTGGGTACCTCAAGGGTTATGGTTTTTGTATGTTTCTCTTGATTCAACCTGGCTTATTGGCTAGTACACGGCTGTTGTTCTGCGTGATGGATTTGCTGCCAGATGAAGCTATTTGAAGTAAATTATTATTGGCCAATGGAGATTAGTCATCTACATGATTTTTACAACTAGAATGAACCTTTGGGTGCCGACGACGCCAAAAACGGCAGCTCATGAGGCCGTTTCTGGCGCCGTTGGCACCAGGAACTTCGCCTAAACGGGTAAGGCGCTCATGCCGCTTTAGACTGGCGACGGTGCGGCATCGGACACGTATCGGTATTACTGTTTTTTTACCCTCAGCCAGCGGGCTCTGCCCCACCTAGGATCCCTGCCTTGCTAAGCCCACATCCTCAGCACGACCCGCTGAGGATGGTAACTGGAGGGTGGAGTCCAAGTCATGAGGGAGGCGAGGGCCCCTGCCCTTGACATTACTGAGAGAGGTTCTTTTCCCTTACAGCGCAGAGAACGAGGCAAAGGAAAAAAGATAAATAGTGCCATGAACCGCTGCTTTCCTTCCGCTACCATGACCGCATCCTATCCATCCCCTGTATCCCTTTAACAGCTCTCTTTACATGATGGCATACTTGGGACTCCCTCGGAGAAAGTATGCACGACAGGAGGACAACGGAGCACGAAAATCCTACCTCTACTATGCTGAACGTCGAAAACAACACCTCGAAAATGGACCAACATTGCCGCAATATGCATCCAACACGAACATATCAGCAGCTTCAGTGAGAGGGAAGTGGAATCGGTCAGTGTTTCCCCCATGATAGACCTGCTTTTCTGTTTAAGGCCGCTGATTCTCACCATTGTCAGGTTCTGCTCCCGAGCTGGCCTGGATCCAGATATTCTGCTTGAGAACCTGACCGCGGCAGATGTTAAGTCCTGGTTTGATTGGATTGAGAAGAACTTCGAGGGCTCTATTAAAGCTCACAGCGCACTTGCCAACTACTGGAGAACCTTGAAGAGACTTTACTTCATGCAAAACCGCCATGAAATGGAGACCAGAATGCAGGGAGATTGCCTCAACGTGAGTGATTCATTCTTGGATGAGGCTGCTTCTACTCTTTGCTAATGTAGGAAGCAGTACATGAATGTTGTGAGCAAGTGGATGGGCTTGTGTAGGCATCCACTTCCCAAGCCAACGGCAGCCTCGGATGATCTCTTGCATTTTCTCATCACGCACATGGTCCACTGCGATTCCGTGTTCGCCGATGAGAAGCAGCGACTCTGTACTTGCAGGACTCAATTTGTCAAGTGTTTCCGCTTGTCGGGCAGTGTCATTATTTGATACAAGACATCCTGTTGACTTCCAAGCAGATGGTCGTCCGCTCCAGCACTCTGAAGTGGAGCGATGCAATGATAGTATAAAGTCTCAGAATTTACCTGATAAGCCCGGGAACCAAGAAGCCGCAGGTGATTCCGGTTACGAGACAGGTATAGAAAGTTATCTAAGCGAACCGGAAGAAGCTGACCTGGATGATCCTTCATACAATGAATTTGGTTCAGAGACAGAGAGCAACACTGACTGCGATTCAGACACTTCCAGCGTCACAAATGATGGGTATCTTGAGGGTGATGAGGAGACTTGCACCATACTTTGGAGGCACATTGAATTCTATATTGTCCGCAATCCACTACCTGACAGTCGCAACATACTAGCCGCCATTGTGACTCTTCTCCACACGAAAGGGGAGGACCGGAAGCCAAGGATGTAAGTCAAGTCTTTCTGAAAAGTTGCTTGTCGGCTGTTTACTCACGAACGCAGCAAGAGATTTGTGGTCGAACATGAAGATAATCCAATATTTGACTTACTGTCCCAACTGTTGTCATTGGCAATTGACGACGGCATCTTCGTTGCGACGATCAAAGACAAGGCAGACATCTACACCATGCCGATTCCATCACACCGCAGAGGCATTCAAATGAAAATCAAGAAAGAGAAGTTGGATATTCCGATATTCCGTGAACCTGAACACACTGCAGAAGGTTACCGAACATCTGACACCCAGCCACTGAAGTCGCGGACATGGAGTCGCATTATCAAATGAATTGGGATCCAGGCCGGCCAGGCACAGAACCTGACACAAAAGGTACTCCGCCGTGGCGCAATCAATGCGATCAACAGTAAGATTCCCATCATATAGACCTCGGACTCTGACTCATCACACTGCGAATAGACAGAGCACCGTCATCGGTTCGTGATCAGGTTGCGGACCACGAGTCAAATGCTGTCAAATATTACCTTAATGAAGTTGTGGACTTTGATACAGCAGCAGCGTTTCATAAAAGACCGTCAAATGAGATCGTGCAGAGAGAGCTGCGGTCAGCAACACTTCTGGCAGACAGTACTGCCCCTATCAGCCTGACAGACGTGCAGTCCCAGAAGATTTCCAATGATCCTGAAGTTCGCCGCCTCAGGAAGGCTTGTCGAGATTTGACGCCAAAAATTCATGGAATGGGATATAGAGCCATTAAGGACGCGGCCAGGACAGAAATAGGAGAACAGAAGAGGCGAGCAAATGCAGAACTGAGCAGCATGCTCACCGGCTTGCGAGACAAGGCCAAAGAAAAGAACTGGAAGAGGCATTTTAGGAATACCGACACTGCGATTTTCAACCAACAGTATGACGAGAGTGCTGGCCCGGAGAGAAGCAAGTGTCGGAGTCAATTGCCTTGTCATTACCAGATTCCCGAACAGGCAGAGCTAGTCCGCCTCCTGTGCTACTCTGCAATCGCCAAAACGACAGAAGAAGCCCACCATCGCCGACTAGCGTATATTCGCCTTATGGTCCGCTGGCAGGGTCGAAAGGAAAGCCCACGTCAAGGGAAGCAGGGAGTGATCACAATGCAACATCTGCCAGCTCCGAAGCCACCCAGAACTGAAATTATTACTGAGAGATATGACCCTTTGAGATACGACTGTTTGCAATGCCTGTTTTGCCTCTCAGACACACGTCTACTTCTGCCTGAGCGGGAAAAGCGGAAGAGCAAGATCAATAAGCTATGGGATCACGTAGAGAACATTCACCAGCAGGAACTTGCGGTGTTTGACACCGGCAATCGCCGTTGTGGGATATGTGGCATACAGAACATTGATTTTATACCTTCCAATGTGTCGTGTTTCAAAAATCATACCCAGACAGTCCATGGGATCAGGCTACGTCCGTGAAGTGTTTCTCTTCCGGCTTCTACCCAATTCAGGACCAATTAACTGGTCAAGAAGTTCCGCTGGTCAGGAACCACGCATTTCCCCATCCTCGTTGGCGATGATGGACATTTATCTGGGTTACTGGACTGGGAATCGACAGGCTGGTATCCAGTATGCTGGGAATTTACGACAGAAATGCGGTTCGGTAGCTCCTTGGATTGTGATTGTGGAGATTGTAAAACGAGGACCTGTGAATTCCCTCTTCCGGTTAGTTTTGCTGTTTCTGGTATAGCCTCCCGATACGCTGTACTGTAAACGCCGCCCGCCTGGCTTTCCAATATAAAAGAGCCCTCCCTCACTGTTCTGACCTCGTCCCCTCCCAAATCTTTTTTTCTTCCCAAACTCCCTCACATATTCTGCACTCATCCATATTCCTGGCCATTTGAACTCCGCCACCCCCTCATTTTTTTTTTTCTTTCGGAAATTGCGCCCTCTCACCTCCACTTCCAGTTTCCTTTCCTCGTTTACGTTGACCGGCGTTTCGAGCTGATTCTGTCTCCCTCTATTCTTTATACAGTGAATTGATTCATATTCTCTGCTCCCCTATCTTCTACTAAAAAATGAATTTACATGAGGTCTTGCTTTTTCGGCCGCTCTTCATTAATGGTATCCGCCCTTTCGACTCTCTTATCAAAGGAAAGATATTGACTCCAGGCTTGACAGACTCCCAAGGCTGATTACAGCTTACAATTGACCCCATTCGGCGCCCGTCCTGTGTCGCACTTTCGCGCTAACCACGCCGATCCCATGTGCCGCGTATGCGGTTGGAACGCTCAGATGACAACGATTTAGCATCCGGGAGAAACAAATCCAATGGCATAAATGCCTCACCTGTGGTTTTGTTGGTTATTTTCGCCACAAACACTGGTCACATTCCCGCGGAGGCAGTTCTGTAAAGTCTGGAACCAAACCTCACTGCCAAGTGATGAATGATTGGAGCTCTGTTGTCAACTTTCTGGTCTGCTGCGTCCCATGACACGCTACTGTGGAAAGGACAATGCTACAAGAACAATCATTTGCCGATGCAGAATTTCTTGGCAAATGATACTATGCTCTTGTGCTCTCATGACCATAACGCTGATTTCACACCTCGCTTTGAGCAATACGGGCAAGAGCAATACGGGCAACATTTGGTTAATATTGCCATTGACTGGGCATAGTGACTGTAGGACGACCGTGCTGTAGTGGATTTTGGCGTCAAAGTATAGTTTATCGTCTCACATCCATTCATGCTGTCCTTGTAATGTCGGAAGCATATCAGGCTTATCCTTGTCTTTACAAAAGCAGCATCACCGCCTTGGGGCAGATTGAAATTTCGAAATCAGTGTAGTCCTGTTGGAAATTGTCACATTCGTACTTTCAGCAAGATGAATCTCAGGGTGTAGCGCGTTCCGCATGACATAGTTACGAGGTGTCTTGAGCAGCATCGATGGGTTAGCCACGCCAATCATAGGAAATACTTGGTGTCTAAGGCAGAAAGCGTCCGCGCTAGCTGGATTAGTAATCGAACATAAACAGGTGCTCGGATGTCACATCGCAACTCTTGTCATGCGTTGTGTCATGCATGGTGTCCTAACAGCGGGTCATCCACTAGTTTTTTAAAGACAGATTTACCGCTAGTTATGCAGGACGATATTGCTGAATTACGACGTCAACTGGAGGAAGAGAGACGGGCAAGGGAAGAGGCGGAACAGCGCCAGGAAGAGGCGGAACAGCGCCAAGAAGAGGCGGAACAGCGCCAGGAAGAGGCGGAACAGCGCCAGGAAGAGGAGAGACGGGCCAGAGAAGAGGAGAGACGGGCCAGAGAAGAGGCAGAACAACGACTGCAGCCCAACTCTCTATTTCGCCTTCTCGATCGCTGCCACGAATCTCTGTCACAGACGATCCGAGTCGAGACGAACGCGACCCTGACGACCCAAGGCAACGTGACTGACCCCGTCAATCGACTTTTTCCCAAGCGGATTGTTCCATGGCTTGATTTCCCTCAGATCCAGGAGCAAATCTGGAAGAAACTCGAGCGTGCAGTCGGCTTTACCTCACGTCCGCTCTTTCCTTCCGATAACCAGCTAGACTATGTCGCAACAAATGTCCAAGACCGACCGATTTACTCAGAAGCGACTTTACGAAATTTCGAGCGAGACACTGTGGATAACTTTGTTGAAAAGATTGTCGAGGCATTACGAGGCGATGAAACTTTGCAACGGGAGTTTGGTATTGAGGGCCGAGTGGCCTTTTATGACCGCACAAACTCAACCTCACTGGATGACAATTTGGAGATGCATCTTGACGACGCACCCCGTCAACCAACAAACACCAGCCGCGGGAGAGGTAGAAGAAAAGGGAAGGGGAAACAAATGGGTCAAAGTCAGACGAGGGCTCGCTCACGAAGGCGGCGCAATCGCCG